>NW_006921398.1:1161116-1370715 GCF_000392275.1 Phaeoacremonium minimum UCRPA7
TTCAATGAACTTTCCATTACCCAATCATATGCTCGTACGCGCTCTACGATCCGTCACAAATTGTTAGTGCTGCTGTATTTGAGTTGGAAGCCTGGATTGTCAATTTATAAGCACCTTGGCTGGTCCCACGTGTCTGGCTCGTGCGGAACGATGACTTCCAAATAGTATCGAGGGGTCATATTGAACCTAGCTGTGATGTATGGTACACACTTGGAAGATCCTACTGAGATGCACCTGTCAAGTGATTGTCTCTGTTTCCAACCTGACTAGAATTGCAGCTCATCTAGACGGATCACAGTCCTAAACTCACTAAAACAAGGTTAAGAGGCTCATGGCACCGAATAATTAAGGTCAAATGCCTACGCATTGAAGTTAATAAATTTCTTACTACGTTAGCTACAACTACTGTGTTTTTGAACTGCTTTGATCTCGGACTATTGTGTCTTGCATCATAGTGTTGGGCTCCGAGGGTAAAACGTATGTAGGTGGACGTTATACATTCTGATGTACACAATCTAGCGGTGTTCCATTTTGTTCACCACTTTTGAGTATAAGTTCGAGCTAGAGAGGTTGATCAGTGAGTAATGCTAACAAAGAAGATTTCTAAGGCTTACTAGTTCCAGATCTGCAAGAGCGGCCTCTGGCTGCAGCTCTTTCTTCACGGCCCCCCCGACCAATGCTTCTCCCCAAGCACGAACTTCGGTAGGAACTCCTGTTCTCTCATTCGGGATGGCCTTTTGGGTTACATTCCCGTCACGACTAATGGTGATGTTAGAGCCCTCAACTTTGATCCAGCCATTTTGGCAAGCCACTGTCCATTCATCTTCACGTAGGGTTGTCCCGACAGAGATCTGAAAACTTCCAATTATACTAGATGTTGTCTTCAAGATCACATTGGCCGTGTCTACTGGTGGCAGATGTTCCTGTAGTTGGGTTGTAAATGCAGAGATTCGCGTTATGTTATTTCCAGGTTGCGTGGCGAGGAGTTGCCGAATACCTGCCATATAATGAACGCCTCCGTCGAGGAGAAAGCCGCCTTGATGCGTAGGGTCCTTACGCCATTCCGTCTCTAGGGAGCAATCAGTCAAATTGCGACCTCTCAATGGAGAAGGATCCATTTGACGTACTGTACCATTTTGCTGACTGTGGCATGAGCGAATGCTGTCGCCCCTGGAAACCTGTTATTTTACCTAAGGTCTTAATTTCCTGCTGGGCATACTCGTAGCTCGCCAAGAAGCGCCAATTTTCTGCGACGCACCAAGTCGGGCCTTGGATCTCTGAACGATACCACTCGATCATCTGCTCAGCTTCTTTGACGTTTTCGGAAACGGGTTTCTCGGAGAGCACATGTTTTCCTGCCAGCAAAGCCTTGCGGATGTATTCCGCTTGATTCTTGATAGGCAACCTGTACCCACTACTTTAATATGGACCTCATAGTATATAGTACATGCTCCCAAACTTACGAAATTATAACCGCTGTAATGTCTGGGCGTTTGAGTATTTCATCATAACCTTGGTCACTATCATCTGAATACAAATCAACCGAATTCGGTGCACCGTCGGCGATAGACTTGGCTGAATTTAGAGACCGAGAAAAGACAGCCTTGAGCGATAGCTCCTTTGCGGCGTAAATCGCCGGCTAGGTGGAATCTTGTCAGTTTTCTTTCTAATTTGGGGACTTATTCGAGCTTCATACAGCGTGCTCTTCTCTCGCCCAAATTCCTGCAAGAGTGTCAGGATAATTCTACACGACGAGACTGGGTCAGAGCATACCTCCTCCTATTAGTCCGACCCCAACGGACATTTTGGCAGGTAGACAACGTCGAGCGCAACGCGAAGAGGCTATCGGAAGGTAAGACAGCTGTCAAATGAGTGATTCGAAATTGGAAATTTCACAGAACATCGAATGTTGATGATGTTGGCAAGATGTTCAACCCCGCAGTGACAAATCGTTGGAAGACCTAAAATCGCGGGCCACACTAGTTAAGCGACGAGTTTTGCTCATTGCATCGGACTTATCTGAAATTGGAAGTTGCCGCTTGAGGAGAACGCGAGTTAGTTAGACTGGCTGTTGTGACTGATGACTTAAAATCAACGCGCCTCTGCTGTTTTACGAGACTTGAAATGTAAGATGCCTCGAATTTGTTGTTAAAAGGTGGCTGTAAACTTCCTGCAATGGCTAGCAAAGTACTTCATGTAGGCGTGATCGGAGGTGGAGATGTTGCTCAGATCGTCCACATCCCTACCTTGGTTTTCCTGTCGCGCCTATTCAAGATCACAACAATATGCGATGTGTCGAAGAAGACGGCTGAGCATTGTGCTGAAAGATTTGGAATTAGGAAAGCAACAACCAACGCAGCAGACATATTGAACGACCCTAGTATAGACGCTGTCCTTGTCCTTACATCCGACGAATTTCATGCATCCTATACTATAGCCGCCCTCGAGGCAGGCAAACATGTTCTCGTAGAAAAACCACTCACCCTGAGCCTCAAGACAGCGCAACAAATCCTTGACGCTGAGCGCGTAGCTCCAAATGGAGCCAGAGTTTTCGTCGGGTATATGCGCCGTTATGCCCCAAGTCTACAAGCTTTCAAGAGGGAAGCGTCAACAATCGAAACGATCAAATATGCTCGCGTTCGCGACATCATTGGCCCCAACGCCTACTTTATTGGACAATCAGGAACCGAGCCTCAGAAATTCTTCGACGACATTCCACTCGAGGCCGGACAGGACAGGAAGAATCGTCTCGCCTTGTTGCTAGAAGAAGCATGGGACACGCCGTTTGCGGACCTCAGCGCTGCGCAGATGGACTATTGCTGTTTGCTGGCGAACTTGGGTAGTCATGGTTTGAGCCTCATGAGGGAGGTCCTAGGCGGGCTTCCAGAGGAAGTGCTTGCGTCTACAGATAACGCCCGCTGGTATACTAAAATGTTCGATTACAGAAACAAAAGTGCCCCGAATGAGCGCTTCACTGCGCTTTACGAGACGGGAATCGACAGTGTGCCACATTTCGACTCAGAGGTCGTAATCTTTGGAGAGAAGAAGACGGTCAGGATAGCGTACGATACACCGTTTGTGAAGGGACTGGGAATCACCGTCGAGATTGATGAGTTGAACGAGTACGGAGAGAAGTGCCATCGATCTCTCCAAACCTCTTACGAGGATGCGTACACCGCTGAACTGAGGGAGTTTTATGAAATCGCGGTTCATGGAAAACAAATCAAAACGACAGCGACTGATGCGGTGGAAGACTTGAAATTATTTAGAATGATGATGGACAAGTATCCTACATACAAGAAGAAGCAAAACGGAGAATCAGGGTCCTCGAGCACATTCTTGCCTTCAGGCCCTTAGAGAAATGAGATGCCCCAACATAATAACAAGAAGATGCACATGTGAACAAATACAAATGTGCTCTTACATAACAGTCCATCTTCAGAACGCTCGTAGGGAGAATTATAGCTTGGCCGGAGGATTTGTAGGTCCTTAGGCCGATGTCGGGCGCTACAAGTGACCAACCTGTCCACTAATCCTTAGTGCCTGGTCTGCCGTACTTCACCACGGCTTGGCCTATCAGGACTCTGTTTATCCAGTCTCGACGACCTTCGAACTTGCTTGCCGACTCTCACGCTCATAAAGTGCAGAGGCTGAACTCAGCGGGGCCGGCAACCTGAGACCTCCATTCAACTCCATCTACCTAGCACCTGCTACTGACTGTAATGTAAGAGCATGTTTAAATTTGTATCCGACAATGTCGGGGGCGTGGGAACCAAGCGTAAACATTCGCACAAATCATGCAACTCTTGCAAGAAACGCCACGTAAGCGCACACCTATGACTCGTGGATGATATATCCTTAACATATTTGAGCAGAAACGATGCTCGCATGTGGACATGTCGGCGCCAGCCCAATCTCAAAGCGTCTCCGTGGCATCTCCAGCATCGTCACTGGACACACAGAGGCATTTCGCTCGCCCCAATAACTCACAGAGCAGCGCCGCTATTGTACAGCTATCTGCACAGAACGAATCCTCATTAACGAGACCTGGAGCTTATCGAACGGATGGACGAGCTGTTTCGAAAGTATCAGATGATGCCTACCTGCGGTTTGTAGGAGATCTAAGCCCCGAGGCATCATTCTTGGCAGCAGCGCCTCAGGAAAATGGAGGCTCAAGCAAATCTAGGCTTGCCGATGTAGGAGTCTGGCTTGGCCAAAAATCCGAAGAACACCCTCAGCCAGGGGCGTCAGATCCTTCAAGGGCAGCTGATCAAGTATCCCCATCTCAACCTTTGGGTCTCAATTGTCTACAGCAACTGACGTCACACTTGCGGGAAGAATGCATGGCTGTCCTTCCACCACCTTACGAGTTGACGCTCATGACAGAGCTTTACTACAAAAAGATCGACCCCCTCTTCCCAATTCTTCATGGAGAGAATACCGAGGATTATAGTGCCATAGAAGCCGTTGCTCTCAAGCAGTGTGTTTGTCTCCAAGCAGCTCTTGATCCGTCGCTCAAGAGGCACTTGAGGTTACCACATACCGAGCGTATCCTCTCTCCTATTGACTTTCGTTCTTGTCTTGCCGGAGCCGTTAAGCAATCTTTGGATATGGGCTTCATTCGAGACAAAGTTGTTCTACTACAAGTATGTGCTTCAATGGCATTTTTTGTTGACAAGCCCTCTTGTAGTGAAGTCTCCACTTACTACAGCGCACAAGCTGTTCATCACTCCCAGACGCTTGGTCTACATCTCGGCTGGCCGGATGATAGTGCCAAAGCCGAAAAGTCGAGGCGCATATTCTGGTGCGTTTGGATTTTGGATCGCCTCAACGCTGCAACGAATGGCCGGCCAGTCCTCATACACAGCCGTGACATGGACAAAAGGATCATGGATTCTGTTACTGAGCAGATTCCATCATTCAGACTTCTCATTCGTATCTCAAAGTTCCTGGATGACGTGATATCACAATATCGTCCACACTCGGGACCGGGAAGCCAGCACGAGGTACAGGAGAACCCTACATTTGAAGATCTTGTGTGCGAAACAGATGCGACCGGTACAGTGGATACTCTGCTAGGTAAGGATATGAAGATGTGGCTCCCCGACAATGTCATTCAGCTCTGGAGCATTTCTATGTCTTCTTTTCCAATTGTTTCAGTCCCGTCTTGGTATCATTCGGAAGTTACAAGAAACTAACTCAGTGGGACATAGCATCTCTCGAGCTCTTCTATTTAGCAGTGGTCATTTTGAGGAGCAGGCCAAAACAAGACGAGCGCGGCGAAGAACGAGCTCCAAGTTCGAGTGTGCAAACATTTTGCGCAACAAGTATAGTCTCCATTGCTTCAGAGGAGTTTAAGTCATCCATCACTTTTTGGGCTACCGTCCCCTACGCCGTGTCACTAGCAACTTCAGTTGCGTACAAGAGCCTACGAAACAGCAGTATTCCGTACAAAAGAAAGCGTGCTTACGCGTTATTTCACAGTAGCTGTGATATCCTTGACGAGCTCAGCAAAGGCTTTCTGTCTGCTCGAGTCATGGCTCGGTTGGCTATGGATACTCTCCAAGAGGTTGAGAGGGTTGCAGTGGGCAGAAAAGAAGCCCGGTCCCAGCAACGATCCGGGCAGTTCGTTAATGAACGTAATGGCACATTTCAGCTTTCAGAGCCATTACCTGATGCTTTACCGGCATCAATTTCACGTTCAGAAGAAGGTTTAAACAGCCTCCAAACGTCTCAGTCCATGGAAATGCCAAGTCCTTATTCAACGACGCTCGAGGCTGCATTACTTGCATTGAATCCGAATAATTTCAACGATTACGTGGGTGATGCTGGGATATTCAGCGACTTCGACCCAAGCTTCGACCTCAACAGAATTGACGCAGTTTTCTCGGCAAACTTAGACCCAACTTTGCCATTGGTGCCGGAGGAATGGATGAACGATAACCAATTCATTTGAATATGTCAAGCATGCCTGTGCCCGAGGAGCGTTTATTGCATCCCTCGAGCATTCATCGCCTTTGCCCACCTTGTGGGGTAATGCGGCAAAAGGCAGGTTTGGGAGGGGCAGTTCTCCACGATGATGTCGATCGTTGTGTGGAGACCGCGGGGCGTTGGAGAAGGCGGATTGCAGTTTTAGGAAATATCCGACTTAGCCTCAAATTTCCGTAAACAGTAATCCCGCGTATTCGGGATACAGCGGCTTTCCAAGAGCCAACATTCGACTCCATGAGAAGTCGCTTCCATCGGATTTCGGGGCACTCTATGATTAGAACGCATAAAGCTCAGCTCGATCGTTTTAACAAGTCGGAGTTATCTCCAATATTGCCTACCAAAATACAAAATACTATCGCCTTCTTCAAACTTGCCAATGTTTCGCAAAGCAGCAACCAGATCTGGCTCAGTCTGTCTTCGTCTTTCAAGTTGGCAGCGTCGGTCTATTACAACACAGCAGACAGTTTCAAGGCAAGAAGGCGACATCTCATCTGTTTTTAGATCTCTTTCCGGCGGGGAAGATAACCCTTACCACAGAAATTTGCCGACGTAAAACGTAGACTGATCAACGACAAGGCAGCCTTATACGAAAGCTGGGTAAGGCTTCTAGAACGGCTTAAACATGAGACGGAAGTAATCAAAGCTGAGGGGTCGGCTAGCGTGCCTGAGATACACTTTTCAGACATTGATAACCCCTCAGCTGGATTCAGTGATGCCATCCGTAAACGAGGTGTCGCCGTTGTGAGGCAAGTCATCCCCGAGCAGGAGGCCCGATCATATAAAGAAGAAATTGAGGCCTACATTGCTGCGAATTCTTCTACAAAAGGTCAGTCTGTAGCATCTCAGTCGAATTCCCGTTCTTTGGATCTAGCTCATCTCCCCCTCTGCAGCATTTCCGCCCGACGACCCGCAAGTCTTTGAAATTTACTGGTCAAAACCACAGCTTGCGGCACGAAGCCATAAGAACATGCTTAAAACGCAGAGTTTCCTAATGTCATACTACCACTCCCAAACCCCGCATGCCGAGTGCTCTACGAAGCAACCTCTTACATATGCCGATCGCCTCCGCATACGACAACCTGGTGACGCTGGCTTCGCGCTAGGCCCCCACGTAGATGGTGGTAGCGTTGAGCGTTGGGAAGAGAACGGATATGGCAAAGGACATGTCTACGACAAAGTTTTTGAAGGAAAATGGGAGCAATTTGACCCTTGGGAACTCTCTACACGACTTACTGGGGATGCTGATCTCTATAACGGAGCTGGAGCCTGTACTATGTTCCGCATGTTTCAAGGTTGGCTTAGTATGTCACACACTGGTCCCAAAGAAGGCACTCTTCTCGTCAACCCTTTACTTTCACTTTCCACCTCATACTTCCTTCTACGACCATTTTTCACACCGAAGTCCACGCCAATATCGGCACTTGGAGAGACATACTCGTCTGAGTATCTAAGTCCCTCGAACTGGAAGATAGAAGACGAGCCTGTCTCATCCACATTGCACGGCGCATGGCCCGGGCACGGACAGGAACTGAATCATTTTCTGCATCCACATCTCGACTTACCCAACACCATGGTTCATGTGCCTCGCATAGCACCTGGTGACTATGTTGCCTGGCATTGTGACACTATTCACGCTGTTGATAGTGTTCACACTGGGCAGGGCGACTCATCCGTTATGTACATTCCTGCTTGCCCCACAACACGGGTGAACATCAATTATGCAAAACAACAACGACAACATTTCCTCCAAGGCATTCCACCATCTGACTTCCCCGGTGGAATTGGCGAGAGTCAGCATGAAGGTCGACCTGGGCCTGAGACATTAAAGGCAGTGGCCAGCAAAGAAGGTTGTTGCGCTGCAGGCTTTGCTCCGTTCAACGTAGAAAAGGCAGAAGGCGCAGGGGAAGCAGAGATCCTAAAATATGGGAATAGAGTCCTAGGGTTTTGAGATTTTGTGGTGGGAGAAAAGGAGGAGAAACGACGCTAGTTCAGGGGTAGCCTAATGAACGCTCTGTGCATATGGGAAGGTACATAAGAGTTCGTGGCTATAGGTCATAACAGCAGCTTTGCATCTAGCTAGAATTCTGAAGCTACCTAGGTGATCTATCTTGAATCGTAAAGAGAATTGTCTGTCATTGTTCCACTTTGATGGGCGATACGTCGCATCCTCTCATATCATGTACCTTCGATGAGGGGATATCCGTTTCGTCCTATTTCTCGACATCCCCACCGCCACACACAACCGAGAAAACTATAGTGCGCTGCTAGGGTAATAAACGCTAATTCTTCAAGAGCCATAGTACTAAATGAATAGGGTTATGATTCTTGTGGATATCTCGAAGACTCTGTTTGTTACTATAGTTTTACTAACCTTTGTAAAGGTGATATATCCTTGACAAACTGACAATTGTTACCCTGAAGGAGGAATAAAAAGAAACCTCATCCCAATCATGCTGAGGAGCTTTATTCCACTCTCAACTCCATCACGGATCATTATATTCTTGCCGTATCAAGATCATACACCTCATTAATTAGGTAGCTCGATCTTGCATGCGAATTTATTTGGAACTAAATTAAAGAACGCGAAATTTGTAAAGAACGGAGTGATAAGACAAGCCGAATTACCAAAACTTTTACCCTTAGCCTTCTTTGTTGGTACAGGATCGACCTTTGAGCAACATGTTCAATCTCGATTATCTGATGCCGTCCCATACGATGACTAACTCTCCACGCCGTGGGAACATAATTTCTCCCCGGTTTCCCACTATAGCCTGTACATGATGGTTTCCGCCAATCAACTCGTGTGAGATGAAGAAGTTCTTTCGTTCTTCGAGCTTCTTCGTAATTCCTAGTTGACGTAGGTTCACTGTCCTTACCCAAAGGTGAGGTCCGAGATATACCGCTGCGCCGTTATAGATTCCCAGAAACATTCTGATGTGAGTAGGTTTGATATGTGCGAGGAATCGGAAGGAGTGCGCAAATGGAGGAGGTGAGTGAGGAGGCGCAAATGGACTCATGTCTGGAGGTGAAAGAGTGTTAGGGTCTGGGCCTTGAGCTGTTCGTTCAAGAATCACCAGGTGCGTCGCGGCTTTTGCACCCTCGTACTCTACGACAAGATAGCCAGTATCAGGATCTGATACCACTCGACGTATTCGTACGTGGCGCGCATCACCGCCATCGCCGTCCATAGTGTTTGTCCGCTTGAGTTTCCTGGCAGCATGTCCAGTTTCCACGGGTATAAAGTTATTGTCTATCAGTTGAAAGGTGTCGGCTTCGTCCGGACAAGGGAAGAACCTCCAACAGTTGCTAACAGGCGATTGAAAAGTTACGAGTGGCGTCAATGTTTCACTGCAGCCATCGCTTACTTCCCATATCTGCGTGTCCCTGTTACCGCTAACAATTACTCGCTTGCCAGACGCACTGAAGACTAGCTGAGTAACTGGCTCGCCAAAATTATCGATGGTGAGAAGTGTCTTCGAGACATTAGGCACGCCTCTAGTTCCAATTCTAACCACGAAGACCTTTCCTCTGGAATCAGATGCAGCAACTAGAGACCGCTTGTCATGGTACAGTAGGCTCGTTATTGACGCGCCTTTGTTCAGAGCAAGCAGTTCCCCATGACCTTCTCCACTTCGCATATTGTATACGTAAACAGATCCGTCGTCCTTCCCAACGAAGGCCCAGTATCCGCAAGTGTGCTTTGCGATGGCAGAGATTTCCGTGGGATCACTATAGTCATCGACTTCTCCAGCATCAAGTCTGAATGACATGGACATGCCGGAGCTCGAAGATGTGTCCTCTTCTTCATTGTGACGAATGAGTGCGGCAGGCTCCCATACCACAGAATGCTTGTCACGAAGGTCCAGTAGTCTCAGACCATCCTTACTAAACATAAGGTCCTTTACGGCTGACGAATTGTATCTAATGCGATACAATAGGGCGAGCGTCTCAAATTCCCATAATTGAATGTTACCCTTCCCATCACCAGTTGCCAAAGTCTTGCCATCCGGCGTCAGAGACAGAGCATAAGGTTCCGCAGCTACGAACCTCTTCTCCTCTAATGTATCGTAATCAATTAGTGCAAGCTCGCCTTGCGAGTATGTGACAACAAGGAAACGAAGATCGGGGTTAGGGTTGAAAAGAATAGATTCCACGGTGTGGTGTGCGCGTCCACACTTTCCCAAGAAGCGACCACCATCAACACTCCAAACCGATATTGGGCCGCCTTCGTGTGCAATCGCAAGATAGGCACCATCAGGTGAGAAAGTGGCTCGTGATGAAATCGACATGCCTGTGAGTGATTGGCGATCGAGGTTTATCCGCGGTATATAATCCTCTTCCTCATCCAGTGGCAATCGAATATGCAGCAAGATTTGATCGGCAGTCACTGCCAAAAGAGCTTCATCATCGGGTGTGAAGAAGAAATCAATACAAGGAGAGTCTATCGGCTGTGACCAGATGATTTCGGGTGAAGAGAGATCCTTCAGAGACCAGAGCGTCAATCGCGCCTGTCCAGACGTGATCAGTCTTTTCCCTGAATTATCGAATGTAATACGCGTAGCAGGCTCGTCGTGATTAGCAGATGTGAGCTCTTGGCAAGTTCCTGCGTCAAATATACGAACTATGCCGTTCTTTTTCCCTATTGCGAAGTAAGAAGAGCCACAAGCCAGGCTAATAGGCTGCGATTCGGGATGCTCGATGTATGATATAGCATCAGCCCAAAGATCTTCGGCAATTCCAACAACATGTAAGTCGCGGGCGTGGCTTGAGAATTGTTGATAAATGCGCGACTTTCGAGGACACATTGGCGGTACAAGGACGGAAAATCGGGAAGGGGCCTCTAAGATATTCCTGCCGAATTTCGATACCAGTCTCAGCAGATCTATGCTCCAGGCATCGACTAACTTATACTCAGACCCAAGGGGCGACAGAATCTTCAGCCTTCGCTCTAGATATCTTCGAAGGTTGGTTCCAGCTTCCTTGACATGTTCAAGGGTTTTATGCTTCTGAGCAACATACTCAATCCAGCTGAGTACATTTGGAGAATCTAAGAACCTTACAAGAAGTCGAAATACTGTCTCGTCATCCGAAGGGCTATTGACAAGATGTAGGGAAAAGGAAGTTGCTGCATAATCTGCAAAAGGCGACACCCGCTCGACGATGGAAGCCGTCGAGTCTAAGCCGGTAAGCAGACGACCCTTGGGACGCATTTCTTCACCAGCTAGAAACTTGAGGCAGGTGATGGCTAGCTTCCTATGGCCGTCTTCTTTCTTGATGAAAAACTTCGAAGAAGAGTTTTTCTTGTCCAAAAGATAGGCCCTCGCTGTAGAATGGATGATCTGAACTCCGCCGTGTTTATTAATGGTCAGAATTTGACCGCATAGGCCTTCCACTGTTCTCTGCATTCCAGCGACTCTCTCGTCGACATCAAGCTTCAGTGCAGTGTGAAGCTCGGTGGTGTGTAGTGGGCGTGAACCACAGACGACCCAAGAGAGCATCGCCCGAATGAGGTCGATTTTCCGAGGATGTTTGAGCGACATCTGATCGAGAATCGTTGCGTAGTGAGGTACCATTTCCGACGGAATATCATTCAGAATAGACTCCATGTCTTCAGTACTATAAGCATACTCCAAATCTTGAAGGACCAAGCTCGCCCAAAGAAATGACCCTTGAGACTTCTTTGCAATTTTATCCAGCATATTGTCTCGTTCTTGCACGCCTTCATCAGCCGGAATCATGGCCTCCCTGGCTTTTAGAAGTTTGCGGATATCGTCTCCATTATCGTCATGTGAAATTTTATCTTCAGTACACTTCCACCCTGCACTAGATAGTTGTGAAATCTGGTTTCGGATGTCCATGGATGGTCGGCTTGTGACGAAGATACGGAGGCGGAATTCCGCTTTGGTCAACTTGAGAAGCTGAAAAAGCTTGAGAGCATCAGCGCATTCGTCAAGTGCGTCTATAACCCAGTACTGCGTGTTTTTTAGCGGAATCTTGAAAATGCAATTAATGAAGAGTTTCTTCCATAGACTCTTTTCATCAGCCTCATCTAAATGGACGTTCTCGCGCTGCATGTCCCGTATCGCCGTAGCAACAGCAACATGCTTTTCTGCCATTTGTAATGCAAGGAATCGAAGAAGCGTGGCGACATGGCGATGAAATTTGTTACCATCCATAAAGAAGAAGTATGACAGATCTTTCTCCTTCATGGCATCTATGATACTGGCAGACATCACAGATTTGCCGGTTCCTGGTGATGCGTGAAGCCAGTATAGCCAAACGTTTTCCCCACCACTCTGCATCCAAGGGATATAATGCGGTCGGGTTTTGATCCACTGACAAGTACCACGTATCTTCCGTTCTAATATGGTCTCAAGCGTCTCGTCTTGCGTTTCCTCGCAGTCAAGGTAGACATCCAATGAATCCATTTGTTCGGACTCGGACTCGACACCTGCTCAAGTTAGTAAAACCGCTACAATCCTCGAGACAATAGGTGAGTCACCTATGAAATCGTCCATAGCTGTGATCAGGTGATCGTGGATCAGAAGATAGTTCGGATCATTCTCGTCTTCAAATTTGCACTATTTTTCATAGCTCGAATCAGAACTTTCAATTCTCCAGCCAAAGCAAAATTTGGGCTGCTTTGGGTATGATGACATAGAAGTCCACTTGCGGAGACGCTTCTTGATTCTTGGGTCATGATGTTTCAAGGGTAGTGAAAGGTTTGCAGACGGCGATGAGATGGAAAGATAGGGAATCCGCTTACAATACTGCGATGATCCGCGTCCATAGCTTGAACGATCTCATGTTTCGGTCCACCTTCCTTGGTTAGTCAGGGAACCATATTCGAGGTTAACCTGCTTCGTGCTCACCAATACATGCCGAGTCTTTATCGACTACAAAACCGAGTCCCTGCATTGGCTTGGACTCGAAAAAAGAGTAGAGGAGATAAGCATCGGCAATAAACCTGAATTGATCATTGATGGTCTGGTTTGACAATGATTCCCGTTTCAGGTCTTTGACATATTCTTTAGAGCTCATGGGCTGTATCGCTGCTCGAAGGATCCTATCTAGTCGCTCCGCAGAATCAGACCCACTAATAGTTACATTGTCAATATTTATCATTTGAGATATAGATCTTCATTAGCCAATTCAACTCACTGATGAGGGGTGGCCAAAAACATCAGACATCTAATCCTCTCCATCAGATTACTGGAGTGAGGATTCTCTCCAGCCTGGGAAGCCTGGTGGAACATGAGGCAGGCCTAATGTTTGAGACTGTTAGATAATGTTTAATCTATCCAAAGCATTGTACCTGCCTTTTTAATGACAAGCCCACCCATGGAATGCCCGATCATGATGATTGGGGTCTGTTTGTTTGTTTGTTAGTCCTATCTTCTCAGCCTTAATCTCGTGGTTGATACCTTATCTCCTCTGTTCAGTTGCAATGATCCAACCATTGCGCCATGAAGAGAATTGCCGAAATCATTGATGTTGAGAACGCTTCCCTTGATCTCGTTCCAATCCGCAGAGTATCCAAATGTGTGTATCCGAACATTCTCGAAATCCGGATCTGTTGGTAACCACTCTCCTGGCCAGAAAAATCCCTTCTCCTCTTTTTTCCGCCATGTCTTGAAGGAACCCCCATGCAGACCGTGGACAAAAATCAGATCCGCCACAGGATCAGGCGGGTTATGGACGCAGTTAAGGCCATGCGGACCGGTTCCTTCTGCAAAGTTGCGGAAGGATTGCCTACGTCCTCCAAGAGAAGCATAACCGCTATCGGCAGTCCCAGCAGACCTGAAAGTCCCAGTGACGCGTCGAATGAATGGGTTATTGTACAGTCCAGAAGCGCTGGATCGAGGAGACGTCGAAAGGTTAAGATCGCTATTGCCCGGAGACCTATGGGACATCTAAAGTTGTCAGGACGGATCTTCCTTCTGAACAACTAGATTCTACCTACTGAACCGGTTCGGTCTCGGAATCCCCGTGAAGGGATCGGAGTCATTCTTGACATGCTGACGGAGTTTGACTAGTTTCCATAGATGAGGATTGAGGAGGGGAAAGAATCGAGTAAAACAGGGAATGGGAATTCCCAATTTTGAAGTGTCCATCTGTTCGTAGCCTCGCCTGCCTTACCTGGCTGGGAGCAATTCGGCGCTAAAGCCGGAGAGCATTGAAGAGACAGCGGGGTTGATCCTTTCAGAATACGCCACCATAAGCTCCCGATAGGACGCCGTCGAATAAGCTCTTCTCGGTGTGTCACACCTGGGGTCCGGGACGACATGGCTTGGCCGTTCATTTGTCCGGATGGGGCCGTCTTGCGTGGGCTTGGTGAACGTGTTCGCCATTGGATTATCCGGGGGCCAACGAAAACCGCCAGGTGCTGCCCAACCCATGAACCCTATCCTGAATAGTCGACTTGCATATAGAACCCTCTGGTATCCTAGCTCTCATTCCCGAACATGGGTGACCACGCAGGTGAGGCTCTGATGGAGGTGTCACCCCTCCTGCTCATCCCAAACAAGGCGTTTCCTGTGTCTCTCCGTTCTTGTTTCAGAAGGTCAAAAGCGTTCGGCTGTTCAATTCTATAATCACACCTTCAGACGTCTTCTTGCCATGCACTCCTTGTCGTTATAACCAGGCTAATTGACGAGACCCAGTAAGTGATATGCCCGCTATGGCAGAGTGGCTCGCGTTATTTATGATTGGAAAGAAAGGCAGCCTCGTGGCTGAGACGCAACATCGATCTTTCAGAAAGCCTGTTTCGCTATAAAAACCATATGACTTTGAGCCTCACATAACAGGGAGAAAATCGAAAATCGAATGACTTCAGTGATAGTATGTTAACTTCAGAGGACCACGCACTGCCTACATGTGTTTATATATGATTCCGGGAAAATATTGTCGCTTAATGTACTAAGGCAGACAGGCCAGGCTTCAAGGGTTGCAGATTATTTAGTGACATCTGTAGTCACAGCATTACGATAACCTGTACCAACCCTGAACAAGGCAACAAACTGGGGGGAAGGCTGAGGTAATTAGACGATTCGTCGTATCTGCAAGAACTAGGCGTGCCATAAGGATAAGTCCAACTGGAGGAGTGTGGTTGAGGCTGACCTCCTCTGCTATCGAGATATTCCTCCAAGATACTAACACCCGCCTAATTCTTCATGCGGTTAGTGCTCTATGGGGCTGCAAGATGGGGAATTCCAGCCAGTCGGATGCGGGGTAATCAGTTGGTCGAAGCCCGAAGTGATAATTGCTGCTTCGGAAGATCCGATCAACAGCAGACTTTCTACTCTTCACTAACTCCGTTGGCCTGTGCATTCTCCTTCAAGCAATGTTCTTGAGAGGTAGCAAAGATGCCCGGGGAGAAGCGAAAACGCGCGTACGGCGTGTCATGCATGGTAAGAGCCAATTCAATGATTCTTGCTTTCCGTTCGGATCAATTGACTATTCCATCGCTTGCACAGGCCTGCAGGGAGAAAAAGATTGCTTGTGATGGCGCCCGGCCCCGGTGTGGTGGGTGTGCAGAAACTCAAGAAGAGTGCAGAGTGCCGTAAGTTAACCAGAACATTCGAATTGATGCAATAATGAAGGACATGAGGTCATACAGACAAGCTACTTATTGTCAGTAGGACATCTGCTCGCCCATTGCGCCGACTGCAGGCGACGTCTGCCCCTCTTAAACCTCCTTCAGGTGCAGATGCCACAATAACTCAGCTTACGGAGCGCCTGAGGCGAATGGAGCAGAGAATGGAACAAGTAGAGGATGTTTTGGATCTTCCAGCGGAGCATGATTGGAATCCGTCCGGCACGCCGCCAGCACATGCCACTTCGGCAGTAGGACCTGGATCTTCTGCTACGATAGATGGGGAGAATAGAAGGATACATGCAGCATCTGAGGATGATGGAGCAAAATACAGGTTGACAATTGATGATACGGGTAACGTGAGTGTATCCTATCGCAATGACCTTCGCGATGATCGACTAGGGCTCCTTCATGTGATCTCATGCTAACTTCCAACGAGGTTGTCTATCACGGGCTCACCAGCTGGAGCCAAGGCCCGAATGTTACGAGCGAGCTACCTCCTCCGATGCCGACCGTACTCTCGGATGGGATGACTGACCCGGCTTTCGCTCCCATCTTTCAAGCACTTGCTACGTCCAAACACATATCCGTTGCGCCTGAGCTAGGCGACGCCCTACTTGAAGCGTATTTCTGCTATCAGGTCTTTAACATCATTCAACGGTCCACATTTTTGAGAGACATGGCTCTGGGAGGGCCGATGTTTTCCGAATTCCTTTTGATGTCTATGTACGCTTCAGCAACTCGGATGATTGATGGACTAGATTTGGAGCAAAGAAGGACCCAAGACGAGCTGTTCGAGAAGCTTGCGAAGGGCTACTTAGCGAAGGAAATGGATGGCCCTGCGAAGATAACCACCATCCAAGGGTTACTCCTTCTATCTGGAAGGGAATGTGCTTTGGGAAACATTAGCCAAGGATGGAACCATGCCGGTTTGGTTGGTGTTTACTGATACGCACTAGAAGAGATCTAGAGGAAGCTGACCCAAGTCTATAGGCATTTCGGATGATTCAAGATGTAAGTATCCTTGAAGGGTATGGGATTCTTCGCACTGTTCTCATTCTTAATCCGTAGCTCGGGATCCATCTCGCCCCGGAAACGCTTGCTGGCGTGTCGAGCCTCTCATTTGAGGAACAAGCCACAAGAGACAGGCTATTTTGGACAGCATTCATCTGGGACAAGTAAGGTTTCCGACCTTGGGTTTACTCCAGAATTGGCGCATTAGGACTATCTCTCATTATGTTTAGGTCCATATCTCTCGCACTGGGCCGCGAACCAACCTTTTCCCCACGACTTGGGCGGGATCCCGCGACGATGACAGATTTTGACGATGACGAGGCGCCTTGGACAGCCTACTTCGTTAACTCTATGAATTGTCCACCGGCACTTATCAACTACGTGTATCAACCGAAGCGGCGTGTGGCTACATTTAGATTCCTTGCACGCATCTGCTTGGTAAGTCTTAGCGAACACCCAGCCTCTTTTACAGCCAATACCTTGCATTGGTTTAGCTTGCTGATCTCTGAGCGCTTTAGATCCTCCACGATATAATCATGGAATTATACAGTACGGAGAGCAGGCTTAAGGGCCGTCAGAGAATGGGATTCATAGCCAAAACGCGCCAGCGTCTCGACAATGTGTGGACAACGATACCAGACACGATGAAGTTCAATCCTTCACAGCCCTCACCCCCACCGTGGATCTTCATGTTACAGTACAGTCTCATCGCTTGTCTTGACAAATTGCATCACTTTGGCTGACCGTGTTGGGTGGATTAGGATGCTCTATCACGCGTCCAGTATTTTACTCTACAGACTTATAATTGACCCAGCAGACATTGCCACTGGGGCTGAACATGTTGCTACATGTCTCGAGCACAGCACCACAGCCAACCAGATGGCCGTTAGCTTTACCCAAACGTTCGGAGAGCGAATGGCATATGTTGCCATGTATTCCTCATTCGTAGCAGCGTAAGTTTAGCGTCTGCTAGTCAATAGTTTGTTCTGGGCCTGCGTCGACTCTTCGCTGACATGATTGGAATTGCAGAAGCTTTGACATCTTGATTTTGGAGGCTGAGCGAGTTGAAGTCCAGCTCGGTGCTCTAATGAGATTACGTACATGGCTCGGCATCATGGAAGATGTACGTTAATGTTACGAGTCATTGGTATTTGGTTTGCTAATGTAGTTCTTTGGCTTTTAGAGCGTCAATGGTGTACCTAGCATTCGACGATCCGTCCACCATATCTCTACCTCAACGTGTAACATAGTATCCAAGCATCCAATTTTGAGCATGTCTGAGTAAGTCCCGAAAAATGATGGTTAATTTGCTCAATTCTATGTACTAATTCTTTACTCTAAACAGGGCGGGACAATGGATTCTAGCGCTTCACTCACAACAGTTGCCTGGAGTAAGCCCCGTCCGTACATTTGATGGAAATGGGACTGGAGTCGGAGCCTTTGATTTCTTCGAATTGTTTGTGCCTGTACATGATCCTTCAGGGACTGGCATGCATTGAAATCTGCCAGTGCACATGAGAGAACGCAGCTAGTTGTTACCCCTTTAGTACAAAACTCGTGTTGAAGAGCGCCGTAGCGCATCTGACATTGCCGGCTTTCGACTTACCCCTCATCTCACTAATTGAGACATTGGAACTTAAGCGGTATTCACGGATTTCGTGAGCGGGGGCTTATCGACTTCCCCACGGGGTGGTGGGGCAGGATTATATTCGACAGATGCTCATTGATCAATTTCTTTGATGTTGGAGCAACCCTTGCCGTGCTAACCTTGCTAAGTTCAGTTTATGTATCTACTCCACAAACAGGAGCCATATCGCCCCTTTCATGAAGTACCCAGAACCGCAGTACCGCGGACGTGTGCACAGTCGTCGGTTCTGAGAGAAGGAGACGGGTCGCCTCGGACAGGCCTTAGCTTGAAGAAGGCCCCAGGTTCTTCCCAACTGGCAACTATTATCTGAAGTAACCACGCTAACACTAGTAAACCTCTGCCAAGCTTGGAGAAGAAGACTCCAAAATCATGGTCTTGGTATAACCGTATCTCCTAACCTTTTCAACTACCTCTTGGGCAGGCTCTATAAGTTGCCCTTCACCACTCGATCATATCTTCCACTTTCGATACATCTGCTGGCTGACAGGATACGGTATACCTTGATCGATACGCATCGTGCTACAGTCGTTAAGATCTACCAACCTCGCCATGCCCTCAGTGGAGGAAACAACGACGGCCGTCGGCCAGCCAACCGAAAAGGGTGACCAGGCAATTCATCTCGAGGGAATGTCTAGGCACGCTATACATGCCAAGGACATTCATGACGAGGTTATGGCGAAAGACGTGACCGCTGCTGGTTTGGCGGATGAGATGCTCCAGGTCGACGACGAGCGAGCTGCAGAAATCATAGCGGAACTGGCTCGCAATAGGCAGGGAGGGTGGAAACCTATCACAAGCGAGGAAAGCCGACTGAATAGCCGTTTGAATTGGAAGCTCGACCTCATGGTACGTCTCTATTGTTCCCTTTGAAACTGAATAGCGCTTTCGTGGCTATCAGCTGACGCCAACCCGCAGATTCTTCCGCTTCTTGCCTTTGGCTACATGTTCAATCAATTAGACCGAACGAATCTTGGGAATGCACAGACAGCGGGCTTCAGCAGTGACCTTGGGATTCCGTCTTCAGCTGTAAACAACGCTAGTAGCATCTTCTTCGCGACCTATATTCCCTTCCAACCGCTAGCATCTGCGTTCGGACGTCGCATCGGTGCCCCAAGGTTTATGGGTGCAACCCTCATCCTCTGGGGGGTCCTCACAATATGCCATGCATTTATTAAGAATAATGCTCAGCTCATTGCGGTGAGACTTCTGATGGGACTTGCAGAGTGTGGCTTCTATCCTTCAGTTCTTGCATATCGTTAGTAGAACGCCCAATGTGGATGTTCGCAAAGTTACTAATTTGTACACCAGTTTCGGAATTCTATCCTCGCTTTGAGTGCGCCTTTCGATTTGCTCTGTTTTACGGCTTTTTCTCTGTAGCGGGCGCATTTGGCGGCCTCATCGCCTTCGGAATGTAAGAACACCTTACCAATTTAGTGATACTGATACAATTCGTACTGATCTCTCTTGCCTAGCTTACATGCCGATGGAGCCTTAAAAAACTGGCAATATCTCTTCATCATCGAAGGCTGTGTCCCGGTAATACTTGGGATCATTGCACCTTTCTGGCTCGCCAGAGACGTACGTACCGCGTGGTATCTAAAACCAGAAGAGCGAGCATTTGCAGAGAAGCGAATGGTAGTCGATTCGGCTGCCAACTTCGACCATGGCCACAAGGTCACCGCCCGAGATTTTAAGGAGGCGTTCACTGACTGGAGAGTTTGGGCTGTAATGATCTCAAACACTCTTGCTAGTCTATCTTCCCAAGGATTTACAATCTTCTTTCCAGTTGTGGTAAAAGTATGTTCATATCCCTACGGCAGATTGTGCAAGCTAGTATTTTCTTTTCAAGCAACATATCACTAATAGTGACTTTAGGGGCTCGGTTATAGCAAAGGCGCTATTGCAAATCTCATGACAGTTCCTCCATATGTAGCAGGCGCAATTGGTGTCTGGTTATTCTCTTGGTCCTCTGATCGATTCCAAGAACGGACATACCATCTGTTGGCCGGAATGACTATAGTCATCATTGGGCTTATTCTTACCACCGTTGTTCCTCTAGACAACATTGGCGGACGATACGCTGGACTCATGGTGTTGATGTTCGGTGCATTCATTCATTCGCCAAGTAAGTATGATTTCATCCAGAAAGTAGAAATGTGTGCTGACGTTCTCTTTCATCAGTTGCGGTAGCTTGGCTTGCCGGAAACACGCCAGATCCTGGCAAGCGTGTTGTCACGATTGGTATCTCAGGATGGGCTAATATAGCTGGGATAATTGGATCGCAGCTCTTCCAGTCGAGATTTGGTCCCGGTTATCTATATCCCCTTCGTGTCACTGTTGGTCTTATGAGTGTAGGATGGGCGGGTTTCGCCGCAACGTCTATTGCCATGAGATTGATTAATAGATCACGAGCGAAGAAGATTGCGAATATGACAGCTGCTGAGGTAGAAGAAGAGAACAGATCGGATGCTAGAGCGGGTGATAAGAAGTACACATTCGTGTACGGTTTATAGATTTAGAATCAAAAACATTTCCCGATTACGGCGAAACATTATCGCGTCACAATACTGTCTTTCATCAGATTTCATTATAAGTCGATTTTATTCCAATATCCTCCTACTGCTGGGGTTATCTGATATTACAACTTACAGGTCTTTTGAAGCAAGCTACTCTCTAAAGAAAAGATCCCGTGGCTCTTTTGAATCTATCAATTCATTAAAGCGCGTAGCCAACCGGTCCCCAAGTTATATATACAGAGAGACAGCATTGTCTCTCATCAATTTCTCCCATGTATGGTCACCTAGCTCATCGCATACAATTTTCAACAAGCTAAGGTGTTCCCGCAAGTCCACCTGTAGAAAGTCTGTTGCACCGGGGCTAGAGTTAACATGTGGCCAGTCACTTCCCCAGACTCCCCCCGTGCCTTCTCTTTTCCGCAGAATCTCTTTGATTATGGGCATCAGAGATTGTGCATTTCTGCCGTAACGCGTTAACCCAGAAATCTTCACAACTAGAATACCTTCTTCAACAAGTTCTAATAAACCTAGGAACTCTCGTGAAGCGATTTCGGATGCTTGTGCAGCAAATACGTGATCTGCCACAAAGATGGTGCCGTATTCCTTATGCAAAGAGCGAAAAGTCGGTATCAGACTGTGCCAGAGTGCAACCTCAAATATTGCTGCCTCAATGCTCCATTTTACTCCTGCCAAGTGGATCCTCCGAGCACATTCTTCATAGACCTCATCTAAAGTCGTGCCCTCTCGTCTTGTGTTGAAACGTACTGATCGTACTCCAGCAAAATTTAATCGTTGAAGCTCATAGGGCGTCATCTGCTCCATATCCATCACCACCACCCCTTTCGCCTCCCGTCCCATGCTACGAAGTTGCTCCATGGACTCAATCGTCAGTGCTGTGTTGGTACCTTCCGGTCCAGACATTACGATGACGAAGTTTCTCGATGGTGTAGCCTCAACGAGGTCTGTTGTGCTGCGAGCTGGTGGTGAATAGCGAGTGTTGGGAATATATGGATGGGTTTCGGGATCGAAAACATGGACATGCGTGTCCCATGAGGACGGCGGTACCTGATCCATTACTGATGGACGATACTAACAAAATACACAAGGATTGCGGCACACGTGAAAACTCAATATCATTGCTGATATATTTCCATACGACATCTGTTACCTGCGAAGAGATTTGTGTAGTTTTGTTGTGCTAGTGTTCTTTTAAATTACCACACTTCCATCGCTAGCTTTTGAGACACTAACACACACAGCATCCGCCGAAACCCATTTTACACGAATACCGCACACCGCCTTGAAGAGTTTCAGATGCTTTTGGTACCCTTTAATTCCATGCAATGTAGATGTTTAGTGGTTGCGAACCCCGGCAATGTAATCCATCGCCCGTCCCCCGAACTCCTTAGCTGTGGTCCACTACCAGGGTACGCACAACACATGACACATTCAAAACCGCGAATACCGAGCGCTGGTAGATTTAGCGCACTTCTTTCAAGTTCACCAGAAATTATGTTAGTTGCCGGCAAACCCGGCATGACCCTACCTCCACTACGATTCCGTGCGCAACATCATCCGTCAGTTGATATAGATGGCCTGACATAGTCTTGGGAAGGAATTACATGAGAATATGCGACATGCTTGATAATTAGCTTAAATCTTCAGCCAGTTTCCATCTTGTGAGTTGAGCGTGCGATACCTGCCGACTACGACTTAGACAGATCCCATTGATTACAAGAAGCTCACATTTTCAACTAATGCGAGCCTAGGAGTGAGGGTAAAGCACACTTACTACCCAACGCAAAATTGTTCTGTATCAGATTCACATCGATAATATGGCCATACAATCCGGTCCACAGGCTTGGGAAGCCGAAGATGTTCGTAAAGACACGTCTTGGATCCTGCGCCTGACCCCTGAGGAGATCGAGGGCTTCCGCAGTGCCCTTGTTCAAGCGCGGAAGGTCAACAAACCATTGCTTGAGATGGAACAGGCTGACTATCCTCTTCCAGAGGCATCTCGCCGTGCCCTTCAACGCGCCATTGATACTACTCAGGGACGATGGGGAATGTGTCTTGTCAAGGGATTTCCAACTGATGAGTGGAACGAGGAAGAAATGCGCATAGCATACTGGGGAATGGGCTTATATATGGGTGTCGCAAGAACCCAAAACCGCGCGAGCGAGGTTATCAACGACGTGCGAGATGCTGGTGGGAGCTACAAGGTCAAAGGTGGAAGAGGCTATAATACCAACGCTGGACTGGACTTTCATCAGGATTCATGCGACATTGTCGCACTTTTGTGCCGCCGCACTGCAATGTCTGGAGGTACGAGCAAAGTCATGAGTTCCGTCGCGCTCCGCGATCGTGTACAACAACTCCGACCGGACCTTGTGTCTGTCCTTCAGGGTTCAAACTGGTTCCACAGCTTCCAGAATACCCAAGACCCATCTCAACCACCATTCTATCGCTGTCCTATATTTGGCGATGACTCCCAGTTCTTCTGCGTCCGTGCAAATCGTAAGAATACTGAGGCAGCTCAAAGAGACTTTCCCGAAGTGCCGCGCCTTACAGATGAGCAGCGTGAGGCGTTGGACCTGTTGGACAAAATCATGCCTACCGAAGAATACTGCTATTCAATGGAACTCGAGCGCGGTGACATGCAGCTCTTAAACAGTTTTGTCACTCTCCATTCCCGTACTCCTTTTGAGGATTTCCCCAATCCTGAAGACAAACGCCATCTTATGCGTCTCTGGATGTCTATCCCCACCTCTCAACCTCTGCCTCCCCAGTGGGCCGAGTACTGGGGTGACATCAGGGCGGGGGCGGTTCGTGGAGGTGTCAGGGGCAGCGCCATTACTCCTGAATTCCTTGCATATGAGAAAAGACAAGCCAAGACAATGAATATGCCATTCAAAGCATGGCAACCAGTTGTGACTAAGGAGGACATGAACAAGATTCTAGCCTCTTGTTGAGGTATATGAGACCCAATGCTGTAGATATAAGACATATTTCAGGAACAGAGTTGTGTTTGTAGCTGCATAGTATATTTTCTAAACAATACCAGTCTAATTTATATACGCCTCCATCAAGATAATAAATATTGATTCAGCAAGGGTATCATAATCTCCTCAACAAGGAATTATTACCTTGACAGAAGTTCCATAGGGCTATGGTAACAAGAAGAATTTTTGAGACACTAATAATTACCATGAGCCATGTCATTTCGTATAATGGCTTTCAAGGAGTTAATGTTTATTATCCTGACCGAGAACTATTTAACTTTCCCCGAGATCAAGAGAACGCAGGGTTTGTTCTCTCACAAATTATTGCTTTCAAGTATGTACGCCAAAAGTTGGCCCACATGGAACTTAGGTAAGTCTATCAATGAGGAAAGGTAGCATGGCCAACATGCTCAGTCTTATTTGTAGAACTTATACATTTTGATACTACCAATACTGGAGGGCTATGCACCGTTCGAGAACGCCCCTCCACCGGCCAATCTATCAATTTCCATTTCCCTCTGCAAACCCATGACATCAAAGAAACCTCGGGGATCTAGTCCCATTGCTTCTGCGTCATCTTTTCCGGTCTCTTTAAGATACTTATATGCCCGTCTAATTGTGTGCAAAACAGATTTACCTGCAGCGCCTGGGTATATGGCGAGCTACGTCACAATTAGTATCCGAACAATAGCCAGTATGAGAATGAAATTACGAGCCTTGACGCCCCATTGTCCGAGGGTTTCAGGTGAAAACCACGGTGTTTTGCCTTTTGAGACACAATTTACAAGTAGCTGCCGATCTCTGGTTAGATTTCTTGACGCAGGCCTCAACATCCCGAACCTAACTTACAGGCATAGGAGCAAGGACTTTGACAGCGTTCTTTATCTGTTCCTCCGTCTCAATAGCCTCTAAGAAACCCATGTCTGCACCACATTCCCTCGCTGCAACCAACTGAATTCAATGTATCGTTAGCAACATTCAGAAACAATTGAAGATGCGTATCGTACTCGCTCAAGAGCGGTATCATAACCTTCCACGGCAAGCGAATCTGTCCTTGCGATAATCACGATATCGCTTCCTCCATAAATGGAGCTTCGGCCGATAACACATGCCCGGATTCTCGATTTCCATGTTCTGTACTGTTAGTGCCATGTTGTAGATAATGCCTTCTATACCAACTCACTCAATATCCACGACTTCTTTACCCTTTAGGTGACCACATCTCTTGTTCGTCACTTGATCTTCGATATGAAATCCGGCGACACCGCATTGGTCGTACATCTGCACCATTCGGGCAATGTTGGGCGGGGAACCAAACCCAGTATCCGCGTCCGCAATCAGCGGTATTCGAGGATCAATGTTTGCAATCATTTGGGCGTTCTGCGCGAAATCATTCAAAGATGCAAACGCGAGATCTGCCCGTCCAAGCCGGGCCGCCGTTGTCATTGAGCCTGACTGATACTGCAGGGCGCAACAACCTCGTAAGTTCTTCACTTCAAGAGATGAAGCGTGACGACATCAACGTACCATTACTTGAAAACCCTGCTCGATCGCTAGACGGGCACAAATGCCATCATAAACCCCCGGAGCCTGTATGCAGACTCCCTCTTGTGAGATAAGCTTCCGAAGCCTCGTAGAAGGTTTCATGTACGGCTCATCGCCATTTTGAAGAGAGGCTGTCATGCTACCCAGGTCTGCCGTAGACATCTGCAAAAGTTTTAAACAATCTTTAATTACAACAGATCATTAGAGGTTAGGTAAGCCAAAGTTTGTACATATGATGCTCATGCACACGAAATATGCAGCATGTATGCTGCGCAGTTTGAGCTTTGGTGTTTACACGCCCCATCCGATTGCTTGCGGAACACGGAGCCCCGGCCAGTTAAGGGGTGCACGAATACCGTAAATTCCGGAAACCCCTTGGAAGTGGCCCCCACAAACTACCCCGCTGCATCTGGGAGAGGGGTGTTGGTTGACAAACGCACTGTCAAAAGATTGAGGTAGGTTAACGCTGAACGGCCAAGTGACGAAGCTGGACAATTGATGGCTTCTATTATTCGCACGCCTACTCAGTACCAGCTTTATAATCATCAGGTTCAATCCGTGATCGACTTCCGAGAAGACTTGAAGAGGATGACCACAGAAGGATTTGCCATTCTGGTCACTACTACGGAGAAACCAGTGATTGTATGGCTATGGGGCTGTTGATCCAAATTGTAAATCAAAGAATCAACAAGTGACTTTTCACCAAGCGACACCGCTGCACTCTGCCTATTAGCGATCTTGGACATGGCGTTTATAATCGACGCACCTACATTGTCACCACACACTTCCTCCAAATTGTGAGCTATAGCTACATTGGAATTCTTGTGGTCCAACACGCAACACGTGGATTTCGTTTGCGATGGCACTGCATCGACCTGCCGTAACCGTCAGACAGTTGCAACGGGACACAAATTAGATGCAGCGAACAGATAACGCTAAAATGACACTGATTAGACTGGCATCCTATGAATGCCGAATCAGAGTGCCGCTGTGTCCAGTGCCTGACTGGAGGCCTGCTCTTGCCCTGATGATCTTGGCCTGTTTGAGTGGCTATAGGATCATTATTCAGCGTCTTCCCCGGTACCTGGAAGCTTGTTTCTAACTAATGTGTCCCGTGGTGCATGACAATGCGAACCTACAGCGTTGCAATCGAAATGGGACAGAGTAGATGTTACAACAAAATTGATTAAAGCTCATCATCTGCACAGCTATGGCTATGGAAATGACCAGCACCCTTGTACAAACATTGCAGAGGGGTCATGTCATGTTCAGCCGAACATTTGACCAGATCACGGCACGATATCAGGATCGGCGGATGATATACCCCCCATGGTGGAAGCAGCGCGGCGGAATGAAATATTATACATAGCATAGATAAATAACGAGGTGCCGCAGCTGGGAGATCTCAACTCAAGCGTAATCCAACTCAATGTTGTCTTGAAGATGGGTTTTCGAGTATTCCTGCCCGCCTGCTTTGCTGGATGCATCCTGGTCCAGGCATTTGATCCGTTACAGTACGTCGACCCGCTCATCGGAGCGAGCAATGGCGGCAATGTCTTTCCTGGCGCATCTCTGCCTTACGGCATGGCAAAGGCAGTAGCCGATACGAACAGCAGCTCCAATCAAGGCGGGTTCACATTGGACGGCTCGCCAGTCACAGGTTTCAGCGTAATGCACGATTCGGGGACTGGAGGATCGCCCTCGCTTGGGAATTTTGCACTCTTTGCTTACCCGAAGTGCGCCGGGGGCGATATCAACAATTGCGCGTTTCCCAAAAAGACACGGGCGGACTTCGGATTTTTCAAAAACGAGACTGTGTCTGCGCAACCAGGATATTTCAGCATTACTTTGGACAGCGGCGTCCGGGCCGAGATGACGACTGCACAGCATACATCGCTGTTCCGCTTCACTTTCCCTGTCAACGGAACCGACGGCGGCCCAGCCGAGCCGCTGATTTTGCAAGACTTGACTGATTTGTCAAATTCACGTCAGGATAATGGAAGTGTAACTGTGGATGCTGATACTGGCCGAATTACTGGCAATGCGACGTTTCTCCCGAGCTTCGGGGGAGGAACTTATGTGTTATACTTTTGCACTGATTTCTCTGGGGCTGAGATTGTAGACAACGGCATATTTGCCAACAGCCGTGCCAGCGCGGCAGTCAAAGATCTCACCATCTCTCGATCGATCAACGGCTATCCCCTCCCAGGAGGGGCGTTTGTTCGTTTCAAAAGTGGCAGCAGTCCAATTTTAGCCAGGACAGCTACGAGTTTTATCAGTGCTGCTCAAGCATGTGCACATGCAGAGTCAGAAATACCAGATTTTGACTTTGAAGGCACATCATCTGCCGCGACAGAGCTTTGGCGGAACAAATTAAGCCCTATTGTAGTCTCAACGGCAGGAGTGAATGAACCTTTAGTCACCAACTTTTACAGCGGCATTTACCGGACGATGATTAATCCACAGAATTATACAGGAGAGAACCCGCTGTGGGACAGCGATGAGCCTTATTTCGACTCGTTCTATTGCATTTGGGACCTATCTCGATCACAGATGCCTTTCTTGACAATCGTCGATCCCACGACCGTATCAGAGATGATTAGATCTCTGATTGACACGTATGTACACGAGGGCTGGTTACCTGATTGCCGCATGAGCCTTAATAAGGGGTATACCCAGGTTCGTTCACTCCTTAATTGTGCCTTCAGATTTCTCATTTCATCCCAGGGTGGCTCAAATGCCGACAATGTCCTTGCGGATGCTTTTATGAAAGGCATTTCTGATGGTATTGACGTAAGTGCCCTCAATTTGCACCAATTTGGACGCTCCTTGACATCATTATAGTGGACGGTCGGCTATGAGGCTGTTGTCAAAGACGCGGAAGTGGAACCTTTTGATTGGTGTTGTGAAGGTCGTGGTGGGCTTGATAGTTGGAAATCTCTTGGCTACATACCGGTTCAAGACTTTGACTACAAGGGTTTCGGAACAATGACCAGAAGCATCTCACGGACACTGGAATATAGTTATAACGATTTCTGCATCGCCCAGATTGCGAGTGGCTTGAAAAACACCAATGATTACGAGAAGTACATTGACTCGAGCGGCAATTGGCAGAATCTCTTCAAATCCGATGAGCCGTCATTGTATTGGAATGGAACAGATACCGGCTTTGTGGGCTTCTTCCAACCGAAATATCTGAATGAGACTTGGGGATATCAGAACCCACTAAATTGCAGCAACATCGATAATTTTAGCGTATGTTCACTTCAGAATACCGGGCGAGAGACCTTCGAAAGTAGCATATGGGAGTACGGATTGTAAGTTTTGCAATAGCGCGCTTTATTCCAACTCAACTGCTAACGCCTTGAGTAGCTTTGTTCCACATAGCCAGGCAGAGCTCATGACTTTATATGGTGGTCCAGCAGCCTTTGTGCGCCGTCTTGACTATCTCCATGATAACGGCATCACCTATATTGGCAATGAGCCTGCGTTCCTGACGGTCTTTCAGTACCACTACGCTGGTAGGCCTGCTTTGTCTGCAAAGCGTTCCCATTTCTATATCCCAGAGTTCTTCGCCCCAACTCCGGACGGATTGCCAGGCAATGATGATAGTGGTGCAATGGGCTCCTTTTTAGCATTCTCTATGATAGGCCTCTTTCCCAACCCCGGACAGGACGTTTATTTAATCATCCCGCCATATTTCGAATCAGTCAATATTACTCATCCCCTAACAGGCAAGACCGCCACCGTACGAAACGTCAATTTCGATCCTACGTACGAGGCCATCTACATACAAAGTGCAACTCTTGACGGCGAGCCATATACAAAGAACTGGATTGATCACAGCTTTTTCACTGAAGGTAAGCAGCTAGTGCTCACACTTGGAAAGAATGAGAGCTCTTGGGGTACCAGGGTGCAGGACCTGCCGCCAAGTCTGGGGACTTATGTCGGGTTCAATGGGACGTTTTCGACCAGAAGGGCCGCGGGAAGCAAAAAGGACCGCATTTACGAGGGACGATACGGGATAATGGACCGGACTCTCCAATGACATCGCAAAGCACCTTGCGCCTCGAGATGGATAACGTACTTGTATATACAATCATTCTGAAAATCCTCCTCCTCTTGATAGCTAGAAGCTCCTTTAATGCTATAACTAGGGTGATCTAAAAAGTATACAAGGGCCCTTATTATTGCTAGAATTTCTTTTTGTTTACTTCAATTCATTAGTCTCTCTCTCGGTTCTTGCCTATGAAACTTGGTTCAATCGTGCTGGCTTGCCTTCACCAACCTTGAACTAGTGTATTGATAAAAATTTAATTAAGCTATACGACATCTACCAAAAACAGCATACGGCAAATGCAGTCCCGTATCTATGGCCGTCCTGCTCTTTATGATCTCTACTGTGTTCCTTTCCCCTTTGCGTTCTCTGCTTCGAGGCCCTCCCATTTCACTTCATCCCAACCAATCATCATCTTCGCCTCCTTTCTCTTCAAGAACTTTTCCTCATCCGGAACAACCACTTTATTATACTCCTCATCTTGGAAGACCTGTTTCAATCAGCGCCGTTCCGGAAACTAGTAATTATTTGATAGAAAAGCTTACAGCCATTATATCCTCTAAACTATCCGCCCACATCTCAACTCCACCATCCCACTCGGAGATAGGCAGCCCAGCCTCAGTAAGAGAGCTTGATACCGTGTGGTTGATGTGGAACTGAACGTATTTTTTGAGGTTGGAGCGCACTACCTGAACAGAGAGGAAGACAGTCGGGTGGCTCTTTGACCAGCTACTATCGCGTTAGTATTGTTCCAGGTAAGAGAATGCGCGCGGCGTACTATTGATGGAAATCCTCGTTTGAGAGGTGATCGAGTTTCCTTATCAGGATTGTTAGATGCGCTGACATTGTTATGATATTCCTAACCTTTGAAGGCTAGATGAATGAGGTAGACGTGAAAGGATTATGAGGGTTGGGTTGACTTTGGTTGTGATGATGAAGTCAAGGAATGATTATTGTCATTGAATTGATTGTGATGTATTAGAGTTCAAATTCAGGAAAGGTTCGAAGGTATAAATACTCAAATTCCAATAACGTCGACCCGAATGCGAAATAGGCTCGCTCCCTTCTTTGCAGTATGGGTAGAGTCAAGGCTTGGTCAACGGCGCGAGGCGAGGATGCCGGGCCTCAGGTTTACCACAGGAGTTTAAACTCAAAGTCCGTTGGCGCTATAGCGATACCCATGACCTTCCACACAAAGATAGATGCTCCTCATTCGGGAAATGTGAGATGGTGGTTCACCCAAAAAATCATGCCACACCTTCAGGCCCCTGTCTACCCGAAAACTTAAGCGAGTGCGGGAGAGAGAAAGAGAACTAGCGAGGACAAGCGAGTGCGATACAGTCCCAATTTGGAAACAGCGCGCGGCTCTTATTGGCGGAGAACCCTAGGGACGACTTAGCGGGTACTGGGGTTTAAGTCACCCCATTACATACTTCATTTTGAGCACACGACTACATACGCAGTAGACCAGAGAGTCATTAATGTGTATATAATAAAAGGATATTTCGAATATTATTCAAGCAGCCAAAGCAGTCTGATTCAAACATATTTCAGACATCCAATATGAGTATGGAAGCGTTGAAAACACGCTTCTTGCGTTCCCCAGTCCTGTCGACAATACAGATCCCCAAACCAGCAGACCATGAGCTCCTCATAAAAGTCGCTTTCGTATCACTCAACCCTACAGATTGTACATTAATCCCTTCAGATGCTACAATATAGTCAAACTCGGCTAATCAAGTTATAAGACAAGCATGCCGCTGTCGCTCTTCCGCCTAGCAAGGTAATTGGATGCGATTTTTCCGGCACCATAGAGTCTATTGGGTCGAACGTCAAAGACCCGTCCTTGCACATTGGCGATCGAGTTGCTGGTGGTGTACACGGATGTCACTCTACTCACAACGGCGCGTTCGCTCAGTACTTGGTAGCGGATGCGAAACTTGTTTTTAAAGTTCCGGACGAGGTACCATTGGAGAAGGCGTGCACGCTTACAGTGGGTTGGCTAAGCGCCATGCAAGCTCTCAGGCAGAGACTCTATTCCGATTATGATAAAGAGGAGGACGGCGATACTGTACGTTGGCTGTTCCTTTCAATGGCGGGCGTTGCTAATACATCATAATATCAGCTGCTAGTATACAGCGCAGCGACAGTCACGGGAATGTACACTATACAGCAGACACGCGTGATGTATCCAAACACGTTCATCATCGCATTGGCGTCACAACAGCATCATGACATGTTGAAAAAGATGGGCGCGAACGAAATATTCGATTACAAATCTCCTTCCCTAGTCAGTGATGTGAGGAATCTCGGAAGGAATATTACCAAGTGCGTAGACTGTTTCTCTGAGGGCCAATCAACTGCAGTTTCTGCCAAGTGCATGATCCCCAATGAGGAGGGATATGACAACAATTCTATACCCAAGAAACCCCGGAGAATAATACGGACACTACCGCCCGCACTAGTCAAGGGTTCTATTCCTTCCGACGTTCGGGCAGATGAGTGGATCTTGACATACACCGCTTTTGGAAAGGCAAGGAATTTCCGAATCCTGTTCCTCAGGAGTCTTCAAAGTTAACACTGTACAGCCTTTCTGGTTTCTATTCAAACATTATCCAGCTTTACCGGAGGATCACAAGCTTGCTTCAACTTGTTTGAAGAACCTCACTGGCTTGCTCCGAGAGGGAAAGGTGATCCCCGTGACGTCTCGTATCATGGATGGTGGTCTTGAAGGAATTGCGCAAGGCTTTGCAGATATCAAAGCTGGAAAAGTGAGAGGCGAGAAATTGGTCTATAGGGTGGGCTGAAACAGGAGGTTTTACCTTTTTTTTTCTTGAATGGCTTTTGAAGGAGTTTATATATCCTACATGGCGAGTGCTGCTATGGGCAAGTCACGAACTACGACGTAATGTGATGAAGATTAGAAAACCACGTCTATAAGATAGATTGTAATATCAAGGAGGGGGGTTGATATCAACTCAGGCTACGGAGTAGGGTCGACAGTTGCGTGAGAAAGTAGTCTTTAGTCTCACTTAGCACCATATCGTGCTCTGGCTGCAACCCAGTGTAAGACCTGCTACTATACAAATGACTATCTAGCGTACAGCGCTCATTTTTACATAAACAATATCTGTGCAAGTTTTTTTTTAACGATTGTTTTGACGAGAATTTATCTCTGATAAGCTTGTTGAAGAGTGATCATCTACTACACTGGCCTCAGTTTGGTTACATGCCACCGGGCAAGATTGTCGATGAGGTATGCTCAACGGTCGCAGGGGTACCTTCCAACTTGAAGCCAGTCGATAGACTCCAGGACAACTTTAAATTAACTTTGTAAGACCATATCAAGTCCTCCCGTGACTGCTAAGTGATGAATCAATCAAAAAGCAGCCATGGGAGGATTTGACCTGGTCCTATAAGCATCGGCAGTACTCACCCACGACGAATCCCGGCTTGCATGCTCCAGGAAAGCCTGAAGCGTCGGCGATGGTTAAATTACTCAGCCCCCTCTGATTGGCGGATTGTGATGAGCCGAAAAGCCTCTGGACGCAGATTTGTCGACATGGGTCAGCATGGCTGACCAGGAAGAAGTTCATGCGGTCGGCGATTACTTCACAGCTCATCTCTTGTCACCGAAATGATAGGCGTATGACTCTGACTACTGCGTTTCCGCCAGGGTATCAAATGTTACTTTTGAAAGGTTAAAGATACTTAATGTTAAGAGCTATCATACTTATCAAGATCTTGACTGTTCTGTATTACTATGGGTCATTAGCTTCTACGAAGGTACTAATCCCTAGTTGAGGAGGTACTATTCCCCTTTCTGAACTAACATTTATTACCCTGGCTGAGGTGTAGCAAAAGGAACGACATGTGGGGGTCCTTGTGTGTCAAGAAGCCTTGTTTAGCCTCAAAATGATCCTCAAAGTTTTCGAAGCTGGTCCGGATTGCGCCACGAAGGTACTACTTTAGGAAACCAACGATTTTATTTGGATCGGCAGTTTCGCCATGTCGAACAATCTGCCTTTCTTGACACTATCAGTGCAAGCCGACCCATTGGTTTGAGTTCATCATAAACAATTGTACTCATCATATTCACGGATTAGCGCTGAGACTTCGACGCGATTCGTTCATGACCTGTCTGGCTTAGGATCATCACTCTTTCAAGAGACACACTATCTTACCTAAACTGTCTGGCAACAGCAAATGATTTCACAGTGAGTAGATAATGCTGTCTGCCAGTTAAGGAAGTCCCGTTCGACTTCACAAATTGACGAGTAGTCTCTGAGTGGAAAGCCATGTCTTGGAAAGTGAGCACGTCAACGGGATATTGGCTTTACGATTTACGACACGATCTTCATGTATCTCGCAACATTCAACTAGAAATGGGCTGCTGTCATTGTCTCAACACGTATTGTATTAGTAGTAAGAGCCTTTGAAGAATGAGTATGTTCATTGATGGATCGATTTCATGGAGATGCAAGCATGCGATTTCTTAACTGTGTAAACACATTCTGTCAATCATGTTTTCCCCCCAATCTAAGGTGCCCTCTCACTCCCAATTCTCAGCTTGTGGCAAAAGCCTCTCGTACATAATTGTGGACGCGCATCTGTTTAAGAGTTTTTATTGCAGTTTGTTTGCGGCCGGGAGTCGGTTTCGGGATTGGTGTGGAGCGCAAAAGTCTTGGTTTTATGGCGTCAGACGCCCAGCTATGGCGACATCTGCGCGATACTGATACCATGACTAGCCTTCCAATCGTGGTCATCTCGACCGATGCCAACATTTCCGGCGTCCAGCTCAGACAGCTCAAGGGTCACCAAAAGGAATCAACTCACCGATTACCAGCATGTGCAAATCCTGGAGTCTATCTTCGCAAATATGATGCAACGAGCAATGATGTCGCAAAGGGTTTCTGATCTGACTATCTTCCAAGAGCCTCATGAACTTGCATTATCTATCCTAATTGAGTCTAAAGTCTTTTCCAATTGACGACGAAAACCGCAAGTCTCCCAGTCCCAGCAAGTTTGTCTCGTTTCAGAATCAGATATCATTAATGGCATTTTGTATTTCCTTTTCGCAAAGGTTTTCTAATTGCAACTGTTCCTTGGGAATGATGTTATTGGGGAATGATTCTAGTCAGGGGTCAATCTATGAGTAAATTACCGTGTTGAAGGTATGTGTCAGCCACCAGCTCGCCGCCATCACCAAAATCGGGACAATAATATGTGTCAGTGTAAAACGTATCACAGATACAAAGTTCAGCTTTTGCCTCTTCAATTTCAATTGACATACTGAAATTATCTCGCTAATAGTGATTGGACCGGCGGTAATTTGCGAAGTATCGCCATGGATAGGGGGACTGCCGAGCCTGCGCCAAGTCGATGGCTGACAATGAGGCCTCTTGAGGAGTGGGATTGCTATCAGCCAAGCTCCCTAGCGAACACTTGGCTGCCGTCAAGAAATCTTGGATCAGCTGGGCACGCCATATGTTCTGAATGTGACTTGACATAAAGAATCTCACTGTTCTCGACATGAATCCAGTTCCTGCGACATCATTGCTCTGCTGTTCCTCCAGTTCGCTGAAATCTAGCTACTAAACATGGCTCGCAATAGCTTTGGTAGAGGACTGGCACGGGCATTTGGCATCAAGCTTGATCCTCCACATGCATCGCAATACGGGCCAGGAGTTAAGCCAGGCTCAAGAATTGATATATACAACGAATCCATCCCCACATCCAAGGAGTTCTTTTTGAGTCTTGTTCCAACAAGATCTGGTGTGACCCACTACATTCAAAGCTTGTTTCCCTTTTGGTCTTGGATTTTTCACTACAATTTCACTTGGCTACTTGGCGACCTAATAGCAGGTAGGGAAATGCATGAGGTGGAACTTATTCTACTTCAGACGTCCGCTTCTGAACCTAATAGCTGACATTGCAAGGCATCACTGTCGGCTTCGTTGTTGTTCCACAGGGGATGGCTTACGCCCTTCTTGCGAAGCTTCCACCGGAGTTTGGTCTCTATACCAGCTTCGTGGGCTTTCTTCTGTACTGGGCGTTTGCAACATCAAAAGACATCACCATCGGCGTAAGTTCTTGGTGCTCAATAGAGCTTGTGACTATGCTCACATACTCCACAGACTGTAGCAGTCATGTCTACAATTGTAGGAAACATCGTGATTCGTGTGCAAGAAGAGTATCCCGATGAGTTTGCCGCCGACCAAATTGCTCGGGGTTTAGCTGTCATCTCTGGAGCTGTCCTACTATTTCTTGGACTCATCAGAGCGGGCTTTATTGTTGAATTCATTCCCCTGATTGCCATTGCTTCATTCATGACGGGAGCGGCCATAAGCATTGGATCTGGACAAGTCCCAGCGCTTATGGGCATATCTGGAGTCAATACTCGAGAAGCCACCTATCGAGTTATCATCAACACTCTCAAAGGTCTTCCTAGAACTAAACTCGACTCAGCAATGGGATTGACTGCGTTGTTCTTTCTCTTTTTTGTCAAGTGGTTCTGCAACTTTATGTCTAGGAAGCAGCCCAAGAACAAAAAGTTATGGTTCTTTGTGTCTACTTTACGTATGGCATTCGTCGTTCTGCTGTACATTCTTGTCAGCTGGTTAGTCAATAGGGGTATTGAGGATCCGAAGAAGGCGAAGTTCAAGATTCTTGGTCATGTGCCTAGTGGTGAGTTTCTTCGACTCAATTTTGGTTTCTTGATTTAGCAGACGATAGCTTACACCCAGTTCAGGATTTCAACATGCTGGAGCACCAAAGATAACCAAGGATCTCCTTTCAGCACTTGCACCAGACATACCGACCACTATCCTCGTTCTGATTATTGAACATATTGCTATTTCAAAGTCATTCGGGAGGATTAATAATTATATTATCGATCCATCCCAGGAATTGGTCGCAATTGGTTTCTCGAATATTTTTGGGCCATTCTTAGGAGGATATCCAGCAACAGGTTCCTTCTCGCGAACAGCGATTAAGTCGAAAGCAGGCGTGAGGACTCCTCTAGCAGGCATCTTCACAGCCGTCATAGTACTTCTCGCACTATATGCTTTAACCTCTGTGTTTTTCTACATTCCATCAAGCTCCCTAGCGGCTCTTATCATACACGCAGTTGGCGATCTCATTACTCCGCCAAACACCCTATACCAGTATTGGAAGACTTCGCCGCTTGAGGTATTCATCTTCTTTGCTGGCGTTATCTTAACGGTGTTCACGAATCTAGAGAATGGTATTTATCTAAACATGGCCGCATCGGCAGCACTTCTTCTATACCGATTAGCGAGATCATCAGGCAGATTTTTAGGACGGACCAAGACCATCACCGGTACCCTTCACGACCTTAATGCTGGGGGAAATGTCGGACAGACGAAAGATTCTTTCTTACCTTACGATAAATCCGACAGTTCGAATCCTAGTGTTCCTGTTGAGTCTCCTTTCCCAGGGGTCTTTGTTTATCGTTTCACGGAAGGCTTCAATTATACAAACTCATCCCATCATCTTGACATGCTCACTGTATACATTTACAAGCATACCCGGCGGACTGAACTTGATAAATATGACAAGATCGGAGTATGTTGTGAGACAGCTGCAAATTGACCCTTTACTGATCGTATGTGATGATAGGACCGACCATGGAACGACCCCGGCCCAAGACGGGGAAAGACAGTGTCAGATGATGTGGCTACTAGACCTATCTTGCGTGCTGTGATTCTCGACTTCTCCGCCGTCAACTTCGTCGACGTGACTTCCGTCCAAGCGCTAATCGATCTGCGCAATCAGTTCCAGCGATACGCCACACCTTCGACAGTTGAGTGGTACTTCGCGGCCGTCAACAACCCTTGGAGCAAGCGCGCACTCGTTGCTGCAGGCTTCGGTGCCGCGTCTCAGAGCGTTGATGGCGACAAGGAGATTACACCTGCCAATCAGATTGTCACCGTGGCACCTTCACAAGTGCTGACCGCAAAGAGCGATGCGAGTGGCTCTGTCTCCGAGAAAAAGCCTGGTGATGACCTGGAAGCTGGGGTCGCAATCACCCCTGTAATCTCCTCGCCTACAATTGGCGATGATGGCAAGCTGGTAGAGCAGCCACATGAGGATTACAATGGGAAGTTGGCCCCAGTTTGGGGCCTGAATCGCCCATTTTTCTTCATTGACGTAGCCACGGCTGTTGATAGTGCTATTCTCCATGCTCAATCCCGATAGCGAGATAGGCAAACGCTGTTGTTAACAAGGATCTGAGGCAAGGACTTGTCGGGATAGTAAATTTTTATTCCACCACTCCTTTACCAGCATTACGTTGGGTGCCTGATCAGTGCATTTATACTTGGTGAATAGACCTGTAAACTACCTGCACAGTTAGGTCATCGTGGAGAGCTGTTCAACGTGCGTCTTGATTTTGAATTGCTCGTTGGACGAACGTTACCAGCCCTGCTGACAGGACATGGCTGAGGTGAACCTGAACCAATCAAGTGGGCGACTTGGGAATCAAGACTGCCTATTTTGGAAAGGTCCTGCGATAATCTCGGTTCGGGTGTCTAGAGCCCTGATCAGCCACGTATTGATTCCAACAGCATTTTCAACCCATGCCTGTGCGTTCTGGAGGATTCAAGCCACTGACGACCCCAAATTGGAATGATGGCAGCGAATGGGAACCAACTCTCTTATACCTCGCGTAAGACCTTCGGTCATCACAAGTGCCTCGGCCACGGACAAGGCTACTAGACGCGAACGCTTCCATCTGCCATATTTTCAGTCCAGTCAGCACTCCAGTAGCACAGCCACCACCATCCCATTTACCCACAACCTAACCAACACTGCAGCCCAATGATTCCACTCAGTCACCCATGGTGTCTCGATGCTAGGATGATTTGTTTTTCGAATTACTTCTCGGTCATAGTCAAATTATAGCATCTGCTTTCGTGCAGTTTCAAGTTTTTCAGCTCGCTCAGCCTCTCCTTGGCTTGGCTATAGGTGCCTAACCATTCCAAATATCTAATTGATATCATGAGGTTTACATAGTGTTTTGGCCGAGGATCGTCAGGAGGATATGGGTATATAAGAGCAGCAACACTCGATGCATTGTCAACGGACTCACCATCTTACATCTCTCTATCAAATATTCAATCGAACTCAAAGCGATAAATAGTCCACTTCACAACTACAGCAATTTTACACCAATATTCTTGCTCCTTCAAACAAACTATGGCCTCGGTTTTCCGTAAGCTCTTCCGCCGGAAGAAGCAGCCACCTCTGGTGTGCGCAGTCCAGCTCGACATGGACAATGATCACACTCATCAGCATACAGCGGCGTGCTTCATCGACATTGAACCACTAGCCGTCGTCGAGCTCTTCCAATCCCAGGGCTGCCAGTCCTGTCCTCCCGCGATCCCCGGCATCCTCGAAGGCGCGAACAATCACAATCTTCAGCTACTTTCCTACAACGTCACTCTGTTTGACCATCTTGGATGGAAGGACACTTTCGCCAATACCCAATGGGATGCTCGCCAGCGTGCCTATGTTAGAAAATGGGCACGCAACAGCCTCTTCACGCCTATGGTGGTGGTCAATGGAATCGCCGATGGCAGTGGTGCTGGCGGGAAGGACGAGGTCGCTGATATCGTTTCGCGAGCACGTGGGCTGGGACACGCATTAGACTGGCACATCTACGTTGATGCCAACGACACTGATGTGAGGATCGACTCGGATAAGCAAGAAATCGAGCCTCATGACATTCTCGTGGTCGTCTTCGATGCTAAAAGCGAGAATATCAAAATCAAGAACGGCCCAAACAAGGGGAAGAAGGTTGAGCATAAAAACATTGTCAAGGAAATCATCAAGATCGGTGAATGGACCGGAGGAAACGTGGTTGTGCCCTTGCCTGTGGCTCGAAGCGCCATGGAGCCAGGGCTTGGTGCGGTTGTGATGGTGCAAGCACCATTAGGAGGCCCTATTGTGGGTGCTCAGAGGTTGTGATCACCTCTCCTATGATGAGCGCAAATAACTGTCATATGCGCTCATTCTCAATTGACGGGACGCTATTTCTTTTGTTTCTCTCTTATCAAGGGCAGTGGGTGGTGGTTCTGGACATGAGCAAGATTTAAGTAACAAGTAAACTAAGAATGCGTTCACACACAGTCCTGACTTATCGTCACACTGAAATGATGTCAATTTCCTGGTCATTCTCCAGCACCCCTGCATGTGTGACACCATCAATGTGACCTTGAAAAAGGCATATTAGCTCGATATCCCTCTAATCTCAATTCTTCTTGGTGTTACTTACTCCTGATTATGTAGCCCATCTCGATGAGCGCAGATCCCTCCAAAATAAAAAGCAGTAAATTAGACATTAAAGCAAAGCAATCCATAATATTCGGCCTGAATAAAGGAGTTCCGAGTCGGAACTAGTATTCAGGTGCCGGGTGGAGTTCTCGTAAACATCCAATGCTCATACCTTGTCGGCGAAGCCATGATGGTCCTGGAACTCTACAGAGACATTCTTGGATCCAACTCGCTTCCCATTGTGATAGACAGCAAAGTCGACCGAGCCTCCGGAACAAGTCATTTCGGTGTCATATTCCACTTTTGTGTAGACTTTACCGAGACTATTCTTGAGAAGAGGAAGGTTGATAAAATCAATCCTTATTTCCCAAACAATCTCGCAAAACTTGGTAACGGTCTTGTCACAGCGAGCAGATGCGGGAGAAGTCCTAGACATGTATATGGTTTGGCTAATAGAAGTCGGTGGTGTTTCAAATAGCCGGTAATAGCTATGTCGCACTGGGGTCTTCCCCACGATGTTCTCGCCCTTTGAGTATTGTCAGCTACTGTTTTACATTTTATGCCACTCTTATTCCAATGCTGACTTTCTTGAGAAACCATCTCATTTGGTTATTGGCCTTGTATTTCTGTTCCTTCGTATGCCAAAACTTATCTGTGGAGTCATGTTTGCCCGAATCCCAATCGGTATAGTACATTACCCCATAGCTCGACCGAGATACGCGTGATTCGACATGAACTGCAAATGCAGGATGCAAGTTCTGTGTCGTCAAGGCATGAATGACAGCCCCTCGGCAAATAGCCGTCCACTACAAATCTAGGGTCAGTTGTTGCTTATGAGACCAGCGTGAGAGTTTGAAAAAGCCGAGTGGAGATATCCCGAGAGTGGTGTTCAGGTTGAGACAATTTCGATCTCAAAAACTCAAACCATGACTCTAGGAGGTGTACTTGAACAGTAGAGGTTACTTGACTTACTGGTCCTGTTCCCCGAGATTGGAGGATTTCAGGGGTAAACCTCAATTTAAGGTCCTCAAAGAGATATTTGCATCGTCCAAATCCACCAACCAAGATGACATACTAATGGGTTCACGTCAGTAACTCCATCTGATAGAAGAGTGAGAGAATCTATGGCTTTGAAAAAGGTGATAGCACCAAAGAGAGCTGAAAATCCAAATGTCACACTAACCTTCGGAGCCTTATGCTCCGATTTTGTCACTTTCTCGATCTGGTTCTCGATAAGGTCATGAATCTTGTTCATGACCGGCCGAAACACACCACACATATCGTCTGCATCAAGTTCGATTTTGGGCCACCTCTTCAAAGACTTCCTCTCATGAGAGTCGATGCATTCGAAGGGATATTGGATTGTCCAAGTCCGCTCTTGGCCGAGGAATTGTTTCTTGATGCCGTGTTCCCAGTCATCGTTCAAGATGCGTTGACGACTGGTCGATGTCATCTTGTCCCACGATGCTTTGCCCATCTTCAACTCGAGGAGTCTCGCGAAGGCATCGTCGACAAAGACAGCTCCGCAAAGCCCACCCTGGCCTGTGACGCATTCACGGACAGTCATAGGCTCCGTACTGACAATTTTATAGCTTATGATATCCACGGTTCCACCACCACAGTCGACAACTACGAAGGTATCCTCTTTCTTGAGATTTTATCAGTGAAATAATGTTATGTAGTCATAGGTGGAAAATACCTTAATATCAGGGCGCTGTGTCAAATCTGAAAGAGTTGCAAGTGCAGCAGCTTCAGGTTCAGATACGAAGGTAAGTGAAGTTTCTGCTTCCAGGCGCTTTTGGACGATTCCAGCTAGAATTGCGGCCTCCCGCATCCGAGATTTTGCGTACTCGGGCCAGATAGCTGGAAGTGTGATGACGACATGATGTTGGGAGTAATTCAGAACCGCCTTGCCGACAGCCGTGGTGATAATTTGGATCGCATGATTCCAGAGATGGCGCAGGTACAAGCCAATCACCTCGATAGCCGTCTTATTTATGTTTCTGAGGTATGCGCGAGCTTCTCGGAGCTGTGAACTTTCTCGGACGTCGTTAGGTAAGTCTTTCTCCTCGATCAGCAATAGCTTGAACCATCTCAAGGGAAGCTCGTCTGGATCAGTCGCATAGCCCCACGAAACCTCTCCTCCAGGCGTTTTGCTAATGTTGATAGCACTAGGTACTTTCTCGTTGTCAGAGTTGCTATATTCTCTAGACTCCCAGCTCGTGATGATCTCGGTGTGCTCTACTTTGGACCATGTCCATGCAACACCGGAATAGCTGGACTCGGTCAGCGGGTACTCTTAAATGCCTAATGGAAGCTCCACCTACGTGGTACCAAAGTCGATGCCAATCACAATATTTGGGTCTGCGTCAGAAGGCGCCATGATGGCGGGCTCTCAATGTCGAGGTAGGAATCCGAAAGCTGGATGTGGTTGGGGTTTGGCAAAGCTGACGTGAGGGAAGGGAGTTCGTGGTAAGGAATAGATTGAGAAAGGAAGTGGGGCAGTTTGTTGGGATAGAGCAGATCGCAAACGCAGGTGTAGCTTTCTAAGAGGAATCTGGAGTGAAAGACGTGAGTGAGCGGGTCTGCGGAAGGTGCAGAGTGGCGGGATGATGTGGATGTGACCTCTCACTGCGCGAAGATAAATCTGTCAAGCTGGCACGACTCCGTAGTGGGTGGTCAAGGTTTTGTAGAAAGAGAGGAGACAAGTCTTCTTAATGTGGTGGAGTGGGAGATCGTTATTTAAGCCGTCGAGGGTGAGGTTGCGAAACTATTGTCTGCCGGGAAGACAGTTCTCAGAAAGAAAATAAAAAGTTGAAGCGCAGGCTCGAATGTTCTTGGAGAAAGTAGACATCCAACCTGTCCTTTGACCTGCTCGCGGTTCACTTTTACGTCAGGTTGGTATTTACTAGCCGAGTTTTGCCCACAAGCCCAGTGTTGGGGGAGTTCATTCGACCTCAAACCTCGCATCGAACGGCCAAGGTTCTTTCGAATGAGGTTTTCTTTATTTGTGTTAGTTGACAAAGCTTTCAGAAACAAAATGATTCACTTGCTCTTTCATATCGACTCCGAGTGGAAGCCGATCCCTAATTGTCCGCCACGCCCATGTCTTGCCCGTTCCAAGCTTGCCCGCCCAATATGCTGTTCTTGCCATTCGTTGAGACCTAGCCACACGTTCATGGGCATATTTTTCCAATGGCGTTCGGAAACCATCTCCCTTCGTCGGTCTGTCAAGATGCTTTAGAAGATTTCCGGCGAGCACAGTAGCATCTTCGACTGCAAATCCGGTGCCTGTGTACAGTAAGCAACCACTTTTCCAACTGATACACTTGCTAACCTTGTCCACTACTAGGGAGCATCAGCCTGGCTGCATCCCCGATCAAAGCGATACTATCTAAATGTATTTCGTCTGCCTTCCAAACTCGTTGCCTCAGGGGGCTACGAATAACTCTTTCTGCATTTTCGAGAAGACCACCAAATGAACCAGCGAGTGGATGGTAAACCCCAGCATGCTTCCTCAATAGTTCAACAGTAGAAGCCCTCGGATATGCACTAGGATAAATGGATCGCTCCCAGCCAAATCCAGCAGGTGTACTTGCCTCGTCGCCTTTCAATGTATATGGCGAAGGCGGTGCTGCTGTCTCAGGAAGAACTAAATCCCAGCGGATCTTGCCCCCAGGAAGCCATGCTGTAGATAGGTACCCCTGATCCAACCAGATGCCATGGATTTCTGTTGTGCGTGGATCACTGGGGTCGAGGAAGTATCCAGAAGACATTCCATAAAACCCTGTTAAATTCATGAAGTCGGGCAGCCATCGATCTTCAGCTGTCAACGGATCTCTCTGTGACAGAATGAACCTTCTCACGTATGAGAATCCTCCATCTGCTCCGACGAGAAGATCTGCATATATTTCAAACCCATCATCGAAGCGAAGTCTTGTGCCTGTACCCACTGTCTTGATAATTTCGATCCTCCGGTCCCACCGGACCTCGCCTCCCCGTTTACGGACAGCCTCAAGCAACAGAGCCTGCAACCTGTTACGCTCAATTGATCTCGGACCTGTTTGCAACTCGGCACTCCAGCAGGTGTTCTTGCAGCCATTCAGGTATCTGTATAAGCCAGGACTGTCTCCATCGCCGAGACTCCCTCTCCAGACGCGGATACCGGCGAACTCAGAGCTCGCCTCATGCAGCTTATCTCTCAAACCCAACTGATATAATGGGTACAATCCATTCGAGAAGATCCCAATCGCGGCGCCTGCAGATGGTCGATGCCTCTTCTCCTCATCGGAAGACACTGCTGCTGGGTTTGGTGAGTGGTCAAAGAGAATGGGGCGGAAGCGCGCTGCAAGACGCGCGTGAGATAGCAGCTGCAATGCCAAAGTAGGTCCAGCGATACCTGCGCCAATGATACACACCACTTTACGCGGCAGACTGCCCATCGTCCATTCGATGCTTTCGACCTGGTGTTGAGGATCAAAAATGTTTAGGTAAGGTCGCGAGCTAAGACGTGGACCCTCGCACCCGACCTCTCCGAGAGGGTTAGGGTTATATGAAGACAGGCTCTGGTTCCCAGAGCGTGTACCTGTCCCTTTTTCGACGTTTATGAAGCACAACTCGTGCCAAAAATTAGACGACATGGGCGCTATGAGTTTATTGTTCATTAGTAGTCGCAACACATTGCTATTATGCTAGGACTTGAAGTAGACCACATGTAATTATCGAGCTTAGAGCTTCATATTTATGTACGACTAATGTCAGGCCTCAAAAGTCTAGATAAGTGAGATAACCAAGTTGCAGTCACCAATGTCGTGAATCAGAATCTAGATTTAACAACTTTAGCTAGACTTCTCCTCTCAGATTACTCTGTAACGCTCGCGTTCTCTGCGATTCGGATCTTGTCGTCAGGTGAGTCGGCCTCATCTTGACGCTTCTGAAGATCTCCAATCTTCACTCTCCTTCTGGCATCGACGTACATCATGTACTCCTGGTATGTATGCGGCAAGACCTTGACGTCCCTAGGGACAGAAAAGGTGTAATTGAACTGCCCTGTTGAATTGGCATTGCCATGTTCAACATCTCGGACCTTGCTGTCGACGCGGACATGCACACGCGTCATTGGATTCTTTGGGTCTTTCTGCTGTGGATCGCTGCCATCTTCCTCTAGCAATGGTGGATCGGTGTATGCCACAGTCGCAGTCAGATACAGCACACTACCAACCGGAACAGGATTGCGGAAGGTGCAGGGATCGGCACTGATAAATGTAGGGCGTGCATGCGCGAAACTGGCAGCACAGCAGAAAGCCAGCTCGAAGGTCTGCTTCAAGTGATAGCCACCAAAAATCATCGTTTGGTGCCTATTGCGGTACTGCGGCTGCATGATGGAAGCTGTCGAAAGCTGTGTCCTGGACATAGCCACCACGTTTGATGGCTGTCGCAAACTCTTGTTTGGGTCGTGGTACTCGACCTGCTTCAGCCAGATCTTGTGAATCAGGGCCGATTCAGGGTCATTGGGCTCCTGCTCGAGAAGAGAGTTCTTAAGCATTTCTTTCTTGGCCAGAGATTTCGCCTCGCCGGCCTTGAATATCTCCTCCTCCTCGGGGGTAGAGCAGATGAGCTTTGGCACATTGGTTGGTTTCTTGGTTACAGGGTCCAAAGCAACCATTGTGAAGGTGCATGTCAGCAGTACGTCTTCCGGCTTGCTGGGCTCGCCTTCTCCTCTAGCTCTAGCAACCTTACATGTGATTTCTACACTACTTCGGCCGGTTGCGTAGGTTACTTGACCACTGTATTCGAGATCGCAAATCTCTGTAAGTGGGTGAGCTATCGTGATGCGGTCCAGCGCAGCCGTCACAGTAGTGACACCCGGACCGGTATGCTTGTACACAACGATGCCAGACAGGGCATCAAGGTCCATAAAGATTGTACCAAGCCTATGCATTGGTGTCAGTGCGATTCACACGGTCTCATAGCTGCGATCCTACCGTATATGGCCCGATGAATTGATATATGTATCAGAGAGCCATGGATCTCGTCCAAGTGGAAGAACCTGCAAAGGTGAGTCAGAATTTCTAATGATAGCGACACCTCTGTCCAGCAAGACCGAGGGCTTACCACTCGATGATAGCTGTCGCTCATCTTCTTCGGCGACAAGTCGCGTTCGTGATGATGTGCCTCCGCGAATTCAAGAGACTGTCCGTCTTGCTGTAGTCTCCATGCCTCGATCCAGGGTGTAGGCAGCCGATTGTCTGTCAAGCCTCGAAAAACGCCATCGGTGCGCCTAGGCGATCCAGCGCGAAAGCATCTCGCTTGCACCCGCGGACGCGTCGCAGTATCCAGACATCGCGCAGAGGAGAGCAGCCTCCTGGCCGTCGTACTCCTCGAAGCCATGACGAGTACCTTCGTGCGGGACAATGGCCGCCTAAATGTGAGTTGAAGTGAAAAGACGCTCGATTCAGTTTGTCTAACGCGAAGCGATCTTACTCATGGCTACGACTTCTTCCGAAGCACACGCTAAATCGGCTCTCACACGCTGGTCGGCAGTGGGTCCAACTGGCGGGGTTCAGCGTCCGCAGAATGGCGCTAGAACGTTGAGTACCTCTTTGACACTTCATTCCTTTCACCACCAGCATAGTCAATGAGCTCACCACCGTGAAAGTGGGAGTCTTCATCCTCAAATTTGAATGAAAAGAGCGGGACAGGTCTTCTTGAATCTCATTACAGTATTTTGAAGTATCATGGTAAAGAATTTAACACCATTTCCCCTGTGCTCTTCTGAGAGGCAGGGTCGGTCAGTTAGACAGGATGTGCAGCAATCGACGCATCCTTGAGGCAGAACATCCCAACGTGCTATGTTCCTTTAATATCATCATCAATTGTAGATCGTAATCTGCCTACGTACGCCGCATTCATTTATTTCGAGTTCAATGCTCGCCTGAGGGAAGCGGTGCATCTTTGTCCTTCTTGTACCTTTGAGTTCCGCAATAGTGTTAGTCGAGTGTGTGCAACCCTTTGTTCACATATTGCGTCCGAGTATAAGCCAGCCTCATCGCATGATAGCACATTTGTGTGACTAACTTTTCGATTTCAAGAGATTGCAAGCTTCATTGAAAAGGAGCAACTTTATAACTAATAAAAACGTCTCGCTGTGCACGACGCAGCAATAAGCCAACGATGCCACCCAAAATACCATCAAATGTCCAGCCGGCAGCTTCTAAGGATGCTTCCATTGTGTCCAAAATAGCACGAAAACGCCGCCGAGAAGACGACAACCCATTCGTCGATGAAGTCAAGAAGCCGAAACACAGAAATGAGAGAGACGAAGAAGTGCTTATGTTGGCAACTGGATATGGTCCCATCATACCTAATGGAGGTCTGAAGACTAGTTGGGTCGGTGCTAGATTTGCCAAGAAGACTTCTACCAAAAGGGGGGGGTATCAATCAACGGTGAACTCCAAAGGCTACCAACCTCTAAGGAAGGACGGAAAGGTCATCGACGTGTCTGCTAAAGCAAAAACACACGGCCTTCCTCACGGGGGCAGGTTGATACATACATCCGCGGCGGGCTTTCTCTGTGGTCTCTACTCGCTCATAAACAGCATAGCAGCACAGTTTCCAGAGTGGCATGTCCCTACCATCAAAGAGCTCCAATCACTCTTGAACACGCCAGAAGCACGAGAGTTCAATAAGGGAACGCAATACGCAGGACTGAATTCGACGAATAACCTGCGAATTGACCAGATTGCTCTTATCCTGAAACAATGGGGTCTAAAGAGAAATCCTCAGTTACATCTGCGTCTTGGTGTAATTGTCGAAGGTGTATCAGAGCCAACTCTGCCGCCTATGGAGGACTTCCCTGATACCATATGGGTCTGGATATACAACGATGGTCATAGTTTGGAAGATGAGAGTGACCAAGATGACGATGTGGACGTTGAGAATGCTGCGACAAGAAAACTTGGTCACTACTCGGGCATTAGTCCAATGCAGTCATCATCGTCAGCACAGGTCAGTCCCTCCGGTAGACTTTCACAACTTGGAACAGCACTGAACATGGTTATAGGCATAGGTGAACCTCCCAAACATCGACGAAGACGGGGACCGTCATCATCTCCCAAAGAAGGTCGAAAATGGCGCAGAAACGCCAGTCTCACAGATCCCGACGGTTACATTATACAGAAATGGCAGGGGCTCGACAAGCGCATCAAGGCTCTCATAAACAATACTTTCCTACATGCATGTCACGAGGTTTCACTTCCGATAAATGATTTCAAGAGTTCCAATACTACTCTCACATGGCCAACAGGATCATACAGTCTCGAGCGTACTGAACCTACATCATTCAGAGACATTTGTGGCAGGCCTTCACGTAGTGCATTTTTGCAGCGAAGTCCAGATACTGGGCCGGCAAGCACAAAGGTCATAGAGAGAAGGACTATGTGCACGACAAAGCTAAAGTGCTCCTGAAAAAGCAAGATAGCCTCTATCACGTCAATATCTATCGCTTCGCGACATCGTCTAACCTTACTACTAATGTTGACAGTTCATCCCCTGAGAAGGACACCATGATTCAAGCCTCTTTAAAGTCCCTCTTGGGGAGCTTCTGGGGCCACCTCGGGTCTTCAGCGGGAAATGGCGGTTCTGATTGAAGATCGTGTCATTTTCGTGCGATGCGCCGCAAAGATCGACATCATGTTGAGGTCTCAAAACACCCAGTATATCGTCTTATTCCCCGAGGCTGGTTGTGTCTTCGAAGAACAGGCCAGCTCTCTCCTTGGTAGTCCAGGGTCATTGCCAGATGCCCTCAAGAAGCTGACCACTTTGGCGGTGACACCGACGTTAGTGAAGATCACGAACTTTGCGGAACCTCGCATGACAGACTCTGGAAATAGTTACACAATCAAGGCAGGAGTCTTTAGCAATTTGCAAGAGCAGTTTTTCAAGGATCGCCGATAGGCTGATGGGGATGACTGACGTTGCTTGATGGAGACTGGTTCCTCAGCGATGGTGTGTTTCGTTTCCAGTGCATGTTCCTTTAACTATTATTTAGATCAAGTCTCAAGTTAGTGTGTTGGTGTCTATGTTTTTTTTAATATTTCTATATCCAAATCTAATCAAGCTTAGAAAATCATTGAAGCTAAATACTTGAACTAAACTTCCCACGATCTTGGATTTATTTCCAAACATAACATGAAACGGATAACTGGTTGTGAAGTCGCCTGGAACCTGGCGGAGACTTGTGCCCAGGTCGATGCTCTTCCCTGTATCATCAGCTTGTGCGAGTGCAACGTGACGTGAGTCATCGGCGTTAATCGTCTCGTTGTGAAGCTCGAATCTCACCCAGTCCTACTCTAACGTCACGGAATTGACACGAAGAAATTATGCAGCCTCAGTAACGGAATGAGACAATGCTTACATGTAGGTATTCAATGCGCGACGATGATTCCTGTGGAAGATAAGAAAAGACGAAAAAAGTTGAACACCTTTAAGGACGCCCGAAGTAACTCCGATCTGTCACTATGGAGGCACGTGGTTACACGCTGAATGGCTGCCTGATAGACGTGATCCTTGTGTATGCTAGGTACAACTTGATTCCCTTGGTACCCTAAGACTTGTGCAATTCAAGCGACTTCTTAATCAGTACCAGTGGCCGTCTGCGGCCGTCGTCGCTTACTCGTCCTTTTCCAGAGTAGCACTGGATAGTCTCTCGATCCCATTTCCGGGCCTTTAAACTCTGATGCTATTTATGTCACCCTGTCTGATCTTTGATGCTTTCGGCAATCCTAGTTGGAGGCCTCATTGGCTCTTACTTGGGCCGAGTCTATGAGCAAAGTGTGAATGTTCAGTCTTTGATCTGGAATAAATAAAGTCTAGCTATGAAAGTCTCTGAGATCTCATTGACTAAATCTGATACCCAGTAGTCTGCTAAAATGAGCCATGTTGGTAGTTGACTTCAACTATATATGGCCCTCTAATGAGAATGGAGAAAATCCAATAAGCCAGTACTGCGAGGCCAGCGCGACGAAACGTGTCTGTGCATCAGCGTGCTTCCCGTTGGCTGTCTGGGCGTTGATCACGTCGCCTAGGTCAAAGACGTTGGCGCAGCCCATGGCCTGTAGCGTATTTTTTTGTCTACCTTCACGCGGCCGTCAAGATCGAGCATTGCCGCTGGGACGAAGGCCGTATTAGGTCGCACGCCAAAGGTTTGTATATAAAGGTTCGTCTCGAGAATTGTCGTGGCTAGGTTCGTGTCCATCTCATTGTTGTTCTTGCCGCCCGTCCCTAAATCTAGAACCCGCTTGCCCGTCGGCGTCGTCGTGGCGCTCATGACCCGTGTGTGTGTCATAATCTTGACATTTAGAGCCTCCAGCTCGCCTGCCACCTCGACGCCCGTCAAGCCAGCGCCGGCCACAACAATGGATCGCGCTGCTGCAATTTTCTGGCGAAGATTATGTGTCTCGTTTTTAGTGGTCGTTGTATCATTAAGATTTTTGAAGGGCATGGCTTTCTTGAAGAAAGATCCGGTAGCGATAACAGCGTGTTGTAGTCGATAATTCACTCGCTGCTGTTCGTCTTCACAACCACTCGGTGTGCCTCGGGGTCTAGACTTTGTGCCATGCCTACTACATGCTCGAATTTGGTTGCCCCGTACTTGGCGAAGCCCGGCCAAAGGGGGTGGAAGATCTTCTCGTAGCCAAACATGTCTGACAGAATGGCGCGAACCGTTGCATAGGTCCACAGAAACTCTTCGTTGGGACTAGCCAGCACCACACGCAGGCCGACCGACGCCGGCGTGTGTTTCAAGAGACGGTGGGCGAGCGGAACGCCTGCCAAGCCGGCACCGAGCACCGCAACCGTGTGTGCTGTAGTAGGCGATGTTGTGTCTGTGTCGATGAGTTACTGAGGCTTTTTCCCAGCCCAGAGTATCCGGAAAAAGAGTGGACTAGCGAGTACCAGTAAACCCGGTATCTGGTAGTAAGAAGGCTCTGCGAGCATTTTCTTGTGGATGACGGTGATGTAAAAAGGGGGAAAGTGGCTTGTCAGGTCGCTCAGATAGAGTGAAGAGTGGTGGGGTTAGATTGATTATTCATTGAGACCACAACATGGTAAAGACATTCCATGGTCTTTACTTGGGCTTTGAACAACTGGCTTGAAGGAAATACCTGAGTACATACAATACTCCTTCAATGTCAGGCGGTATTACTCCGTGATAGTCGCAACGTCTGTGCGCAAGAGGGATGTCTGTGCGCATGTGTATGTGGGGGTGTCTGTGCGCAATATGCCTGTCTGGGCAATCCCTAAGGCCGACTTAGGAAGTGATTGTCTGCCGTTGGTCTAGGGTCGTCCCTTGAGCTCCACTCCCATAATAGGCCATATCATGGAAGTCCGAGCCAGATTGCTGCAGAGAAACTTGGAACATGGCATGTTCCTAGGTGGCCGTTCCTAGGTAGCCAGCCATGGACGCCACACAATCTCCATGAACTCCATGACCTCGATCACCTCCATGGACGCCATGGACGCCATCTCAGCGCTCGATACCGCTGCGTGCATCCTCTCCATCACGGAGTTTATCACAAACCTCTTAACTTCCCCAGACTCTCCAGTACAGCCACTGTTGTCATTGAATCGCGAAGATGAGCCCACAATTTCAATTTTAGAAAATGTCAAGACTTTGAAAGCCGCATTATGCGACATTCAAATGCCTTCTGTGCCGCAGGTTTCTGCGAATGCATCCCAACCTACAAGCAATGTACCAGCTTTGCAAGATCTTGTTTCTGCTCGGGATGATTCCTCGGCGCTGCTAGAGAATATCGAAAGTATACTGAGATCATTAGCCGATGATCCGAGATCGCAGCCATGGGAAGATGACGCGAGAGCCTGGTTGAGATCTCAGCTCGCGGATGCAAACTGCGTTCAGAAATCAGAGCAGCTTTCTTATGCTGTGACACATCATGTTAGCTTTATTCTCAGGTATGTGGTGCAGAGTTCCATGTTCTAAGCAGCGTTCCTTTTCATTTCCAATTTAATAGCACGAATGGAAAAAGTCTTACACAAGATGCTAGCTCTCGAATATCCGACCTGAGCCAAACCGTAGAATCATCGGAGAGTAAAGTGCGATATACCAGACCAGAACACGAGTCTCAAATTGATGTCATGTCTCGCGACTTAGAAGATCTGAAACGAGAAGTGCAGAAGCGGTCGGTGCACCGAGATCCAGGCCTCTCGACGGCATTCACGGAGTCAGATATCAAAATGTTTAGAGCCCAGTTGGCAGGCCTGACCGAGTTAGAAAAGTCCTTGCTCGCCGATACAATTGTGTCCAGCCTGAATTACAATAATCGGCCTATCCGCCTCGATTCTATCCCCCAGGCACACAAGGATACCTTTCAATGGGCTTTCGACTCGAGACTCTCGGATTGGTTCCGCGCTGGGAGCGGGACTTTCTGGATCTCAGGCAAGCCAGGGTCAGGTAAATCCACCTTTATGAAATTCATATCCAAGCATCCTCGGACAAGGGAGCTGTTGGCAGGCTGGGCAGGCTCTTCAGAATCGCTGGCTGTTGCGGCACATTACTTCTGGATCGCAGGTACGCCCATTCAGAAATCCTGGCAGGGACTTCTGCAATCTCTACTCTTCGACCTCCTTCACGGACACCCACACGCTATCTCCCTGGCCGCCCCGAACCGCTGGGCAGCCGCCAGAGTTGGACGGTGGGATACCGCGGCAGAGCCTTGGTCCGTTTCCGAACTCGCCGCAGCGCTACGAGCTCTGGCAACTGCTAACAACCTGTCGCTAAAGATGTGTTTCTTCATCGATGGGCTCGACGAATACGACAGCAATCACTCCGAACTCTGTGAGGTTCTCCATGATATGGCGAGCTCTCCTCATATCAAGATGTGTTTATCTAGTCGTCGATGGCCTGTATTCGAGAGAACTTTTGGTGGTGACGGCCAGGAGAGCCTTGATATTCATGAGCTCACACGGAACGATATTCGGAAATTTGTAAATGGCCAGCTGCAATCCCACTCCCGCTGGACTACCGAGGTGCCCGAGCAAGTCACTTTAGAGAAAGCTGAGCTCGTAGATCGAATAGTGGCCCAGGCGGATGGCGTGTTTCTTTGGGCCTTCTTCGTGACGCGGTCGTTGGGCGAGGGCCTCTCCAATGACGAGAGCATCGGAGACCTGAAAATCCGTTTCGGCCAACTACCGTCAGATTTAGACCAGTTGTTCCAACACATGCTAGAGAGTGTGAACCTGGCTGACCATCCTAAGATGGCAGGTATCTTGCAGGCCGCAGTTCACGCGCTCGAGCCTCTCCACGTCGACCTGTACTGGCATCTGGAGAAAGATCTTGACGGTTACGATTCCAAATCTCATGGTCTGATGAAGTCAGCCCCTGAAAATATCGCCGCCCGCAGAGAGCAGACTGTTCGTAGCATCAACCAGAAAACAAAGGGCTTGCTCAGTATTGTACACGAACGAGCCGAGTTTCTCCACAGAACCGTGAAAGACTTCTTCTTGACCAAAGATATGGGGGAGTACCTTCGCAGCAAGCTCCCAGCGGACTACAATGGTTTCGCTTCCATCGCTGCCGCGTATCTTAGTTTCCTCAGAACCACACGTCAGGACCATCCGCTTGTCGCAGGTGTCATACGACAGGGACGTGGCCTGAATACTGGCCCATTCATCTCGCATCTAAATCAGGCCCTGGTGTACACGTCAGAAGCTCTGAAACAGACAGATCAGGCCGGCTCTCACCAACACCGGCAGGTAGAGAAACTGCTAGACCAATACGAGGCAGCCATCGTGACCATGGTGAACGTCGGCCAGGTCAGCATTAGCGGAGTCAATTTTCGGGACTGCGACCCCAGACTAGTCTTCCGCGAGGAGTTGCTGAGGCACGACCTGGCACCCTATCTCGTCAAGAAGATCCGCGAGCAGCCCGAATTCTTCGCCGTTTTCGATGAGTCGCCGCTGTTTGCCGCACTCATGCCCATGTCGCGCAACAGTGGCGATAGTCCTCCGCCCGCGTCAGAGATTCTCGACCTTCTCCTGCAGCGCGGCGAAGACCCCAACGTGCGACCCCGTCAGCCTGGGGCCGGGCCCGCATCGGACGACACGGCATCGCCGTGGGTGCTCTTCGCACGGAGCACCATGTCCGTCTTCAACATGCTGTCCGGGCCCTGCATGTTCCCGGCCTTGCGGTGGAATGAGTGTCTGAAGCAGGCGACCTTCAACCGCCTGATGGCCCATGGTGCCGACCCCAATGCAAAGCTTCTGGACCGCTGGGGCGCGCACACCGTCTTCTCGCACTTCCTGGACATCTCGCTATCCAAGTTCCTCGGCGAGGAGTGCTTTGAAGACTACCTCGGGACTCTAGACGCGTTCCTGCGGGTGGGCGCGAGCCTCGGCGTCCCCGATCCCGCTGGCGCAGCAGGCGCGGGTGCCGAGACGGCGTTTGGCAACCTCGCGAGGCGGCGACCGGAGGAGCCTGTGCTAACGTCGTTCTGCACCGAGCTCAAAGGCCTTCTAGCGAGATTTGCAGCGGATCCGAAGCGGGCCATGTTCATCTCGTCGGTCTTGAAGAAGCTCATTGTGCACTGCTCTGGTAGGGAAGAGGCCCTGAGAGAACTGGACTCGGCGATTTCACAGGGCTGTCCTGCCGATATTGCGGCACCCCTGTCCCAGCTGATCAGCTCTGAGATAGAGGATCGCCGGGAACAGGAGTCGACGCGAAAGAGACTCCCAAATGGTGACTGGGATAGCGGGTCATCTGGATCTAAGCACCTTAGGCGGGCGTAAAGGCAATGGTGAGTACCTAAGGATTGGCAGGCAAGACAGAGTCCAACCGAAAGATAGATGAACGTATTTCCTGTAGTGAAACAAGCATGTAGTAGGTAACCTGCTTGTTTTAAGGTCCACTAGAATCTAGTGTCCCAAGTACTTAGTAACATGTGATTGTAGTCGTTCAATAACATGTCAGTTTCAGGTTGCCTAAGGTCGGTACTACGCTGTTTCTCGCCGTAAATTGGGCCGGCATCGTCATGTGGACAGACGTCGACATCAATCAGATACTCTGTCAAAGGTCTGAGTTACTCAACTCAGTCTAAGCTTAGAATCAGCTTACCCTAGGATGGTGACAGTTCACTTTTCAGTACGGACACGGATATTGGTACGCTTGAATTTCGTCTCGGCATACATAAGCAAGTTGATCAGACGAGTCTCCTTTGTTCCCCAATCGGGATGCAATGGTACTTCAGGTAGGGAGGTAGGGCTGCATGTCGGCACTGAAATGCCCGCGGCTAACCTTGGGTTGGTTAGCGGGCCCGATACGCCACCACAAAGCGTGCCTTGAACCCCCACGCGCCCTGTTTCACCAAACACACCTGCACTCACACAAGGCTCAGCCCACTGCTACTCTTGGTTGCCTTGGACTATCAAGTGACCGATACAATCAGTCACGATGAGGCTGAATATGATAGAGTATGTCTCATACCGAGGCACAGCCCACTCGGGACTGAGGTTGCCTGCCTCGGGGGAAGATATGTGCTACTCTTCTTCTGGGGGATTTCCCTTGGCTCGAGGACGAACGACGACATCGAAAGCTCGCACAACAAAGACATCGTGTTCGAGTATTACAAGGATATCTTCTATTTGAAGCGAAATGCCTCTCATGTCTGAGCCATCAGAGACCTCTCCGCTTCTCGCGAACTCGGAACAACCTCACGAACCTGACACAAATAATCAGGAACTATGTGATGTTCCAATGGACGATTCACTCGACACAGCGCCATCAGTGCCGGCCCTGCCCAAGGTTGACACCAACATCTCATGGCCAACTCCCGCCGGTCTCCCACCGCGGGGTCCCAATGATGAGAACCTCGTCATCTTTCGTCGAGCCCTGGGCATCAACTCCCACCTCTCAACCTCTACTGAAGGTGGCACCCTCGAGCAGGGCCGAAAAGCCGCGGTCGGCGTCTATCGAGCCGTCCTCCACGAACAAACAACGAAGAAGCGGCAGCACCGCATCGTCGGCGTTCTAATATACCTCTGCTACTTCGCCCAGATCGTCATTGGCGCCGTGCTAACGGCACTGGGCCCAGCAGCCGCGCATCATGCCTTGACGATAACCATTCTCGGCGCTGTTAATACCATCATCGCAGGAGTCTTGGCCCTTATGAAGGGACAAGGCCTTCCGGAGCGTTTGCGTAAAGACGAGATTGAGTTCCGCAAGTTGCAAGATTGGATAGAGGAAACCGAGTCTCTTCTCGCAGTTGGCATCATCGGACGAGACAGGAAGGAGGTTGGTTTTCTTGTTGAGGTGGCTTTCAAAAAATATAATGCAGCAAAAGCCAGCGAGGAGAACAACAAACCCGACAACTATGTCCGGCAAACACCAGAGGCGAACAGTCGCCCAAATTCGGCAGCAAGTGAGAACAGTACCGGGAATGCCATTGTCAGACTGAATGTGAAGTAACGTATGATGGAATTTGGGTGAGATTCTGGATGAGATTTAGCAAGCGTTGGATTTAATGGTTATAGACGCTAGATGCTTTCTTTGCGGTATTTCGAGGATACCACATTATGTTGCATTAGATTTATTCAAGGATGGTTTAAGGTCTTTTCTCAATTCACTACTCATAAGAGCATAGATAATAGACATCACAACTGCTTGTTTCGATCATTCATCCTTCTACTCCCGCACTCTCATCGTATGTCTCTCCCATCCACCTCTTCCCGATCCCAACACCTGTTAAGGGCGAGCTGTCTGTCACGCCCTTGATCTGGTTGCCACACCATTCATGGATGCCATATCCGCCTGCCAGTGCAACTCCGAAGCCCTCCTTCGGCACGATCTGTCCGTCTTGCTCCGTAACGCCGTCCGCCCCATCACCCCATAGGTACAAGGGGTCAACTGTCCCGACCGCGATAGAGCACAAATCACTGTTCTCTTTCTCCCAGCTAATGAAGCCACCGCAGGTGGCACAAAATCCGCGATAGGCACCGGTGCTGGCCGAATATTTCTTATACTGCGGAGGCGGCTCCTGGAAAGGAGCAGCTTCAGGTTTGAGCCAGGCAAATTTCGCTGGTGGATCAGCCCGCAGATAAGGATAGAAGAGCGAGCCAGTGTTACGCCTGCATTGTGTGCATTGACATGTGCCAGTCTACTCGGCATTAGAAGCAGCAAATTGACAAACTACAAGGAGAAACTCACCATCTTGGTAAATTCGAACTCGTCGGCAAAGTCGATCCTGTAGCGCACGGCGCCGCAGAGGCAGCCGCCGGTGACGAACTTGGGCTTTGGAAAGTCAGGAACAGAAGCCATGGCGATCTAGATCACGGAAGCATGAAAACAACAGTAAAAGCCGAGTTATGGCAGATTATTCATATTACATGGCCATGTATATATACCAATCTATCTTGGCTTTATGTGGAAAACGCATGCAAATCTATGGCGCTGCCGACCCAGTTGTCAAGTACGCCTTTCGCTGCTTGTGGTGGCGTTTCATGGCCTAACACGCCTTTCCCACGATTCTCCTCTATCAGTGACGATGGATAATGAATCTATGAGTTCATAAAACTATCCGGCACTGGCGAATGACAGAAAAGATCTAAAAGATAGAACGATGCAAGATCGATAAGAGCTATCATAGATAATGAGCATCTGATCTAGTGATCCTAGGTAGTCCGGCAGCACTGTCAGCCACAGGAGCGGGTATCGGTGTTGCTCTCGACCTGTAGGATGGCGCCAGAATGCCCGATAAGGAATCTCAATTCGTGCCGCAATAATGAATCCGAAAAGATATTGCTCGTTCAATTGAAAGACAACAAAGCATGAATGATATTATCTGATCATTTCAATGCAGATTTGTATATCCTACCAGTCCCATTGATAAACGCCCTGTGATATCCCAATTCCCGGTTCGACTGCCTCTTGTCATGGCCATGAACATACACCTATGCACCTCTGCTCTCCTCCACGATCTTACGCTTCTCCCGCGCCCTACGTGCTGCCAGCTCGGTCCTCTCCTCGGCACTGAATAGGCCGTTGCCACTCTTCTCTCCCAAGTTGCGCTTATCCATATATTTCTTCCCCAGCCACTCCAGCTGGTTCTCACTGTGCAGCTCTGGCTTCTGTTCTAAATAGTGCGCCTCGACTTTGTGAATGGTGTCAAGTCCAATCTCGTCCATCTTCTCGCACGGGCCCTTCTCGGCGTGGAAGAAGTCTCGAAACAGCTCATCGACATCTGCGGGCTTGGAGACACCTTCTTCTAGTACCGCGAGCGTTTCTCGTTTGATTGCAGCCCAGATACGATTAAACACCAGCCCCGTGCTCTGCACGTGGTTGGGCAGGACCATGGGACGCAAGCCTACTGATGTCATCTGGGCGGACAGAAATGGGAAGATGGTCTCGGCTGTCGACCCCGAGGACATCAGCTCCACCATTCGATTGCGAGGCGGGATGTAATGATGTGTATTCAGTAGGCGGCTTGCGTCTTTAACCCCGGGCTTGTCTGGGGTAGCCAGCATCTCCGCTGTGCGGAAGCTGCTGCTATTGCTGGCTAGGATACAGTCTTCTGTGACCAGCGACTCAACCTCGGCGAGAACTTTCCGCTTCACGTCAAGTTCTTCAGGGAGCGCCTCAATGACCATCCAGGGTTGGCTGCTGCAGGCAGAGGTAAGACTGTCAGAGGTACCGACATGACCGGGGTGAGTAGACTGCTCGAAACAGTAGGATCCAAGTGTATCGGAGATGTATTGGATAGCCGATGTGAGTACTTCGGGCGACTCGTCATACAGAACCACCGGCCGAGAGGTTGATGCCCACATCACAGCAAGTCGCCGCCCCAGGACTCCTGCCCCAAGGACCAATACAGGTCGTTTCTCAAGCTCCGTTTCCGCTGGGGGTTTCCATTGCGAGGATGCAACCACAGGCGTGGTGGAGATGTCACGTCTTAGGCTCGGCAATGTTGGTGCTCGCACAGAGCTCACTCCTCCAGTCCCAAACTCGCTCGGTGCATGATGATCTCTCGAGGACGCTGCACGGGTCAAAGTATAGTTCCGGAAACCACCAGCGGTTGAGGCACCCGTATATGCGGTGCCCAGTATCTTAGAGAGCTGGCGAGATCCTGCTAAACAGCACACTCCCCCTAGGAGTTTTGTGTTGTTGCTCCAGATTGCGCTCGAAGACGGTATCAAAGATGTCATTGTTTGCTCACGATTGTAGCTTGGAGTCAAGCCATCCTGAGCAAGTCAGTCCAGAACTACTCGCGGGCAATATATACTCGCCCTAGTAAGTCACGCATCCTCGGCCACCTCTTAGACGAGGCCTTTGATGGCATGTTATGCGGCTTGGAGGTGGTCTGATTTCCACATCACAACACCCGCATCTGATGCCAGGCCAGTCCCCGAAAGTGGCGTGAATTGGCGGGGTGCGTCCCCCGCAATACACAATCGGGGGAAGGGAATCTAGTGGATCGGGTCCCGCTGCAATGGATTCGGCCCCTCCCGAGACCATGTTGAGTTCGCGAAGGAGCCTGAGCTTAAGTAGCATTTAATCCACCTAGCTTATTAGCCCATTTATCTATTGTGATTTTTGGATTTCGGTATGAGCAGTCCTAATTTTGTTTTCTACCCGTGATAATTCAGCTATCTAGGTAATCTCATAGTCACCCCTGACATTGACTTAGGCCGCTAACATGACAGATTTCTGGTCTGTTCACCTCAATTGATTCCAAACCAGGCCAGGTCGACCGTCTCATGAACTGGGACCGTATGGCCGACTCCAGCCGCTGAATATGCCACAAACTTGGTTCCATCGCCATATACCATCTGTGTATAGCCAGACTGTGGTGAGTTTGTCACGTTCTTAGTAAAAGTGACGCCCAGCAAGGTTGACCATTCCTTCGTTTGTTCGGCGAAGTTCGAATAATAGTTGACAAAGTTGTCAGCAGTTCCATGCCACGTCTGAAATCGCGGATAACTCCCAGCCCAGGTCGGATACATCGCCTTCACCTGTGAAGCCCACTCCGCTCCAGTCTTGACGACCTTGCCCTGAGCACAAGTCTGATTGGCGCTGGTGGGACTTGAGCCTGGCGAACCGGCGAAGCAGCCTGCTGGCACGCCAGAGTAGCAAGACACTGCCGAGACAAGGTCCGGATACACTGCAGCCATGACATTGCTCATCATACACCCTGATGAAGACCCAGTGACATAGACCTGTGTGAGATCTACATTGTACTTCGTGATGGCCCATTTGACTGTCATCGCTAGTATGAGCAGGTTGTTGATGACTGTCGGGAGATAGACATTCTACTTACTCATATTGGCAAGTCCATTACTGTCTCCACCACCGTCGTGGCTCAGAGTCTTGTTGGATGCCACATCCCAGCAGTTGCTGTCATGTGGCGCTGAAGGATAAAAGACCAGGAACCCCTTCTGATCTGCTAGGGAGTTGTATTTAGTTCCCTGAGCGTAAGCCGGCCCAGTGCCACCACAATAGTGAAGCTGGACGCGGTCAGCGCATGTTGATATTGACCTGCTAAAGGTAGCTTACAGCTAAGATAAGCGCAGGCTTAGCATTCAGCTTCGAAGGCACATAGATATCGAGTTTCAAGCCAGAGGGGTTGCCGCCCCAGTCAGAAACTGGTGTAAGAGCTGATCCCAAGGAGCATGTTGCCAACAAAATGGCCACAAAGTTGCAGATATTCAAATACATATTTGTTGAGATGGTACAAGCTCGCGATGACATAGGAGTTTGCCTGTCACTGAGAATAGCAGAGTGAGCTCACAGGGGATTGCACTTTTAAGTACCTTAGCAATCAACGATAAGTTCTTCCATAATTTGTCTTCGGATAATGGGAAAAGGCATTCTTGTTTGATGCAAGCCGATCGATCTCCCGGGTACTGGGAAGTTTGGGGCAGCCTCCGCATTAAAGTCGTAATGGCTAATGTCGGGATAATCTTGATTTGTTCAATCGTGGAGTAACTACCGTAAAGCCTTCCATTGAATGAAACCCTATGTTTCTTAGGCTCTCGGTGGGGTACATCCATATTTGTAGCGTTAACGTCAGTTATATATGATCCGCACTGTAGTACCGAATATAGTTGCCGACTTTGAAACACTGAGCCGGAGAGGGCCTTCGTAACATGTGGTCTTTTCAAACTCTATTATTGACCCAAACTACTATCATACAGATCCAAAGTTCTCAGTGAAAAAAAGGCAAGCTAAAACGAATAAAGACAAGAAGAAACGTGCAGCTTAGTCTGATTCCCATGATGCAAGCTCTTCGATCATAACTCGCAATATCTCCGAACACAGCCCCTGACATGTTCTGATATGTCTACTTTGAGCCCGTAGGAGTGATTATGTCGTCAGAGATTGTATTTTGACATCGTCACGTTTTGAGACGGAATGGGTTGCCCAATACTCGTCAAGTTTACGGAACACTTCGTCAACGTTATTGTACGGTTGAAGTCTTGCCATGGATTGAATCTTGGCTGTGATAGCTTGCGTAGTGAATTTGTCAGCTGTTGCTGCTTCTGCGCGCCAGCGGCCTTCCATAGGATCGATAAAATGCGTTTCATTGTAGCCAAAATCCAGGAGAGCTGTTACATTGAAAGCGGCCATCATTGCATGCTATTCACATAAGTGTCAGTCCATGGTCGACATAATATGTGGTAAAATAGCTGGCTGGTGTCAGAAATAACTCACATCTTCATGAATCAGATTGTGGCAATGAAACATATAGACACCATCCCAGGGAGCGTAGTGTGCCTCGATGTAGACAGTCTCACCAGGACCAAGCCAAACGACATCTTTCAAGCCCTGTGACTCGTAAGGTAAGACAGGGCGCTTAGAATTTATCCTCCGCAGGACTTTGAAGTCGACCAGGTGGACGTGTATGGGGTGACTCCATCCGCCACCACCGTTTTTGAGCTCCCAGACCTCCACTGTTCCACGCGGTACATTAGCCAAAACGCGTTTATCGACCTCATTGAAGTTGACACCGTTGATTTCCCACTGGCCATTCTTCCGCTCAAATTCAAAGCTTTGGTTCACTTGTGCAGCATCTACAGGCGGCGGGAATGGCACTGTACGCAAAGCTGCCGGCACACGACTGGAATCTTGCACAGGTGTTGTGGACACAACGAAGCGCATCACCTTGTCTGTCTCCTGAAAGTCTTCATCGGCAGCGACCTTTCTGGCATTGCTTAGTGTGATATTCTGACCTGCAAATGGAGCAAAGTCGAAAACGACCTCGTAGCGTTCAGCGATGCTGATATACAGATCACTTGTGGTTGCTGGTCCCGAGAGAAGTCCAGTATCTGATGCAATGACTTGAAATGGGAGCTTGTCTGTCGATCCAGTCGCTCTTTGAAAAGACAATAAGAACGTGCGTGAGATGCCGGCATTGAGGAAGCGAAGCCGATATTTTCTAGGTTGCACTTTGAAATATGGCCAGGGTTGTCCGTTAACCTGAATTACATCTCCGTAGAGGCTGGTTGTCTCTGCTTTGGGGTTGAAAAGCGAACCATCGTTATTATATTGCTTGGCGGACAAGATCAAGGGAATATCGAACTGGCCATACCCTGCTGGCAAATTCAAGGCGTCTTCATCGGGGTCATGTATTAAGTACGCGCCAGCTTGTCCTATGACATGAGTTAATACAGACGATAAGCGAGACGGAAAAGATAGTTTTACCAAAATATGCATTTTCGGCGGTCTGCACTGAGTTCTCAGCAATCTCTTCATGGAAGTACAGGAAGTTGTGAGACCTACATGATCAATAGCATGGTCGTGGTACCACAGCATACGCGCATTCTGGCTATTGGGGTAGAAGTAGTCCTTGAATTGACTGGGGTGAGTGACATCCTCAGCCCAGCCATCCCAAGGCGCACGCTAATTATAATTATTTGTGAGTTCTGTATTATTTCAAGGACTCGAGAAGCTCACAGAATATGATCCATGGAGATGCACAGAGTTATCCATACTTGCATTGTTCACAAACCGGACGACTGTCTCTCTTCCCTTCTCAACAATGAAGGTTGGACCTGGCGATCGGCCATCATATCCCACCAATGATGCATTCCCTCGGTCTGGGTAAATTTTCTGAGAGAACGGGTTGATGAAGATCTCATAATAGTCGATGGGCCTGCCTGTGACGGGATTTGTTACAGTTCTGTATTGCATGTAGTCAGCTTGGCTGACAGGTACCTTTATTAAAGTGTTGCTTTCATACAATTTCGGTGACTTAACGGATGGGATTGGCAATGGAAATTGGAAGAGCCATGTAAACGGAGGGCTGAGCCATGACTTGCGCTTGTCTAGTGCTATGTCTCTATGTAACCTGGCGGGAGCTATCTCCTTCAGTGCATGGGTCCAAGAGCCCGGTAGTACAATGAGGGCGAAGAATAAAAGTAGATTCATATCTCTTATCACGATGAGATAGAGAAAGAGGTATGATGCTTCAAGTTCGGAGGGTGGGCTCCGTCTCAACGAGAAATAGACAGGTCTTGGCTGAGTGATTTTACGACTGGACAAGACGTTTATATAGGCCTTGATTCGGACCAGAACTTCATGTCAAATACGTATTTATTGACTAGATTGTCCGGGAAGGTGTCTGTTTCACATCATGATAAAATAGAGTCGAGATCTCTCTAACAGTCTATTGCTTTTAGGAAGTTAGTGCTGCAATAGTGCGGTCCTAAAGTATCTCAAATTGAGTGCGGCGGTTCTCTTCACTGCCTAGTATTGAAGAAGGCGGACGCAAGACGGGAAATAGTACATCGAGCATGACACAAATAGTTTGTGTGTTTCCATTAGTCGATAAAACAGCTGAAATTGAGCTTGCCTAAGGTTTGATTGGGCACGTCCTGTCAAAGGGTTTCGTTACACATCAGCCACCCATTCAGCCACGGTAATGGCAAATGAGTCTTCAACGTAATAGAATAAGTAGTTCCAGCTTCATAAACAGATAAATGCCAATGTTTGAGCACGTAGTTCTCGGATGGTATCGTCATCGATCATCATCAAATTGATTTTAAAAGCTTATCGCCTGCAATGATTAGTTTCTGGCAACAAAAGCATTAAAAATGGCGTCTGTCCCGTGCAACCACACCGGTCTGATCAGCCCATTCCGTCGCCTCAAGTGGGCAGCTCTCACGATTACACGATCAGCTGAGTCTTCAAATGCTTTAGTCATAGTCTTGAAGGCCTGCATGAGTCGCGATACCTTGAATAGAACTCAGTGATTTGGCCAATTGTGGGTGTACGAATGTCTCGTGTGAACTATGCTTAGATACATCTGCCTTTGTGACCTTTAACTCTAAGTGCCCTGCCTCCGATATTCAGCAGGAGCTAAGAACGAAATGTGAACAAGATGCAACAGAGGGTTGCTCGTCAATATATTACGGAAATTCAGGGAGAAATCCACATTATCTTCGATCCTTTCCAAATTTCACGGAGATACCAAGACAAAAGATGCATGACCCATTGAGCAAGTTGCAATGCTTTCGGTTGGCATTTTGTCAGCTGACGTTTAGAAATCTGTAAAGAAAAATTTTGCTATTCCCAGAGAAGGACTCCGTAACCATTTTCGATGACGATCTAACATGTCCAACGCCACGGTGCATTTCTCAAAAGCCCGATGTGCATTGAGACGTCGGAGCCACTGAGTTTTCATTAGACCATGAATGTATCTTTTCTGACACAACAAATAAAGATAGCGATATCCCGATGTCGGTCAGGCTCTCGTTTCCGAGTATACACCGATAGCCGTTCACTTGTCATGGACCAACCGACTAAGCTGCGGATGCTTATCAACAGACCCCGCAAGGCATAGAGACCCCTGAATCACAAGCTAGATAAGGCATCCAGAGCTCCATGACGATCCTGCTTCGGAATGAAAAGCTCCAGTACATCTACATGTATCTATAGTGTAAAGTGTTATCTAAGACCTATCTGTTTATATTAGGATGTTGCAATAAAGTCGATATTCTTCATCCTTACAACGGTCATACTTACCAAAGCCTTGGCCTGGACAAGCAAAATAAATAATCTGCCATGGCGACAAGTACAGTTGAGACAGTTAAACAGACTTTCGGGGATGTTATCTCCTCGAAGCTTGCCGATGATGTTGATCCTGCTCAAACTGCTCTCAACAATGCTATCAACCGCTTCATCACACGCAACCCACGTTCACAGGAGCTCCACAAGCTGGCAACTGAGAGCATGCCAGGCGGCAATACTAGGACGCAGCTCCATACCTTCCCTTTCCCGGTCTGTATGAAATCTGGAGAGGCCTATCAGGTGACATCAGAGGACGCGCACATGTATAATCAATCTCTGTTGAATCTAGTCATTGTTGAAGCTCATGGTACTGCAGATATACAGATTTTGTTGGAGAGTTGACTGCTGGGCTATATGGTCATTCCCATCCGGTCATCAAAGAGTCCATTATCTCGGTCCTGAATAATGTCGGCATCAATCTTGGTGCCACCATCGCCCAGGAACACATCCATGCCAGCGCCATTTGTGCGCGTTTTGGGCTTGAGCGTGTACGCTTCACCAATTGCGGGACCGAAGCCAACCTACACGCCCTCGCTGCAGCTCGTTCCTTCACAGGGAAGAAAAAGGTTGTCGTATTTGCTGGTGGATATCATGGCGGTGTCATGACATTTGCAGGAGGAGTGCCTGCTGCCAATAATGTCGATCGAAATGACTGGATCATCGCACAGTATAATGACATTGCGAGCGCCGTAGAGGCCATCAAGCAGCCCGATATCGCGGCCGTCCTAATAGAAGGCATGCAAGGAGCGCCCGGTGCTATCAAAGGAACGGAACCTTTTTTGAAGGCCATCGAGGCAGCCGCAAAAGAAGTATGTAATGACACTCAAAGCTTGACTTCATATGTTCGAGCAACCCTGGCTAACAGTACCTGAATCAGGCAGGCGTTGTTTTCATTCTAGATGAAGTTATGACTTCGCGTGTGGCAACCGGCGGTCTTGCGTCTATATATGGGTTGAAGCCTGACCTCAAGAGCTTCGGAAAGTATCTCGGAGGCGGCCTTGCTTTTGGTGCTTTCGGCGGACGTGCTGATGTGATGGCCGTATACGACCCAAGGCCTGGCACCACGACGGCGCCTCTCGCTCACCATGGAACTTTCAACAATAACTCATTGGGCATGTATGCAGGATATGCTGGTTTGTCTCAAATCTATACGCCAGAAGTGTGCACCGAGTTCAATGCTCTCGGCAATCGTCTCCTCACTCGCTTGGCCGAGGTCACGGAAGGGACCAAGATGTGCTTCACGGGCATTGGGACAGTGTTCGGGTCTCACTTCACCTCAGCAGGCTTGCAAGCAATTGAGCGTGAGACTTCTGAGGATTGGAAACTGAAAGAGCTGTTCTGGTACGAGATGATGGAGGAGGGTTTCTGGATTACCCGGCGAGGTAGCATCGCTTTGGTGCTGGGGACGCCGCAGGAGGAGCTAGATAGGTTCGTCGAATGTGTTTCTGCATTCCTTCAGCGACATCATAGCTTGGTTCGCATTTAGATACGAATTCTCTCAATACAAAAATCCAGACATTTTGATGGGCAAAGGTTGAAAGAGGGCGTGGCTTTGAAGAGGTATCTAGGTAGCTGGCCATACTTAGTTGCGCACGTGATTCTGCTTATCTTATCGTTTATAGGCACTTCCAAATCTTCTTCTCTACCTAGGTAATCTCGCCATCGTGATCATAACGTTCTTACGTCGCGCAACCAGAAGATCACCGCCCTTGCCATTTCAAAGGCAACATTAGTACTATAACCTTGACGCAATGGATTATCAGAACCGTGCCGGTTCCAAGTTCGGCGGTGGAGGCGTAGCCAGCCACTCAGCGACCAACGCCGACCGACGCGAACGGCTTCGTAAGCTCGCCCTCGAGACGATCGACCTCGACAAAGACCCCTACTTCTTCAAGAACCACGTCGGCTCATTTGAGTGCCGTCTCTGTCTCACCGTACACCAAAACGATGGCTCCTATCTTGCCCACACCCAAGGCAAGAAGCATCAGACCAACCTCGCACGGCGCGCGGCAAAGGAGCAGAAGGAAGGCAAGAGCCAAGTCGACCCGCAGACTGGTCTCCCCATGGGCGTCGTCGGCGCTGGCTTCAGCGCGCTCGGTCTAGGCGCGAATGGCGTGCGGCGCAACGTTGTGAAGATTGGACGTCCCGGCTACAAGATCACCAAAGTCCGCGACCCAGTCACAAGACAGCAGGGTCTGCTCTTCCAGCTTCAGTTCCCGGATATCGCCAGCGACGTCACTCCCAAGTGGCAGGTCATGAGCGCCTTCAGCCAGAGAGTAGAGGAAGCGGACAAGAACTTCCAGTATCTGCTGGTGGCGGCGGAGCCATATGAGACTTGTGGCTTCAAGATTCCGGCGCGTGAGCTCGACAAGCGCGAGGACAAACAATTCAGCTTTTGGGATCCCGATGCCAAGGAGTACTGGATCCAAGTGATGTTCATGACCGAGAGAGAGGAGCGCTTCGGCGCGGCGCCCGGTCTCGCCGGTCGGAGGTGATGGTCGAGGAAATAATGGACCATTTAATATAATCGCTAAGGCTTCGCTTCCGCGTAGCTTGGGATCGCAGTCATCCTTTCTCAAGGGGTCTGACTCTAACATTTCGACAAGAGAGCAAGAAGATCCACGAAAGAGACTTTGTAAGACGCTATGGCTACAGCTTGTCATCCATTCAAAGTCACTGACCGCAATCAGATCAGCATGACCATGCCGATGGCGGGTGACGGCATGTGTTAGTGGGATATAGAATGCGATCTTTGTACTTGATAGTTTGGTATAGCGATCTCATCGAGAGATCTTGAGTACTATGTACTAATGATACCCCTATATGCAACATTCGCTCAAAGAGCTGAAATGTCCGTCATCTACCATCTTGATCCATCGTCTACCATTGCTCATCTCATGTGTACCATGTGCGTACCTATAACAAGCCACTCTCACAGTGGGCTATCGTAATGAAACCTACATGATATCTGTCATCAACATCTAGCTCCTCGCGGGCCACAACTGTATCCAGTTCCAGACCGTATCCTCTCTCTAGCTCTACCCGAGAATCAAGCAGCTCGCAACCATGGATGTACTCGGCATATCTCGAAACCGGAACGTCACGAAATTCATGTTCAAACATTGCAAGCACCGATAGATGCCAGTTCTGGAATGTTGAGCAATTACAGGAGAATTTGTATCGCAACTTGAATCGTCTCGAACAGGATAAGGTAGACAGAATTGCAGATAGTTATCGACCACGAGAGCAAATACCAAGGCTGGGAGAAACAAGAGTTGCCGCAGAGTGTGAGCTAAAGAGCCGTCGATAGACACATCATCGGAAGTTGTTATCGAACCGCTTGAAAGTGTATCCGATGAAGGGCAAGCTCATCTCGGGACTCTCCTCAGCAACTCCGGCCATAGCGCGTTGCTGATTAGCGGCGGCCTGTTGCGCCTTAAGCAGCGTCGCATTATCAGTCTGATCGATCTCGTCCGTGGGGAAGTACGTTGTATCGATGTTGCTAGTCAAGCGGGGCTCGAATGGAGCACGGATGCGACGAAGAGAGTCGAACTCAACACCTCGGAAGAAGCTATGGCTCTTGATCTCGTGAGCACCGCTACGGCCGAGTCGGTTCTCAGTGTTGCAGATTAGACTGATGAAATGTTAGCGGCCAAATCGAGAGGGAGTTGCAGGGAGATTGTAGTGAACAATCTGAGCTCGACCTAGAATTTAGAGAGACATACCTTCGGATCAAATTCTCCGCCTCTACACCAAGCTGGATATCGTCCGGGAAGTACAGGCTTTGTCTCCAGTTGACGATCTTGCGATAGGTATCATGGCTGTCCTCTGCACAGAACGGGGGCCAACCAACGAGACACTCGAACATGATAGTGCCCAAGCTCCACCAATCGCAATCGAAGCTGTATCCATGGCCTGTGAAGATCTCGGGCGCAATGTAGTCTGGGGTACCAACAGTGGAATAAGCCATCAATCTACGACTTCGTCGCCAGTCATTGATTTGAGCACGGTTAGAGACAGTCAGGTTGATCTGGTCGATGGCAATAGAGTTTCTATCTCTAGGACGGTTGCTCTTTCCTTGGAGAAGCTGTTGGTAGTAGTTATTGTCGTGCAACTTGTGGAATCCCGTCGAAAGGCCAAAATCGGTCAATTTGACGTGACCGCCGCGATCCAGGAGGATATTGTCGGGTTTGATATCACTGAGTACAGTCAGCATTTACCTAGAAGGGAGAGATAGCACGAGGGCGCATACCGATGAATGAAGCCCAGCTTATGAACTGCCTCGATCGCTAGCACAATCTCTGCAATGTAGAATCGCGTGATGTCTTCCGAGAAGATCTCATACTTGATGAGCATGGTCATTAGATCTCCACCTGGCAAGAACTCCATCAACATGTACAGAAAATTAGCATCCTGGAATGTTGTGTAGAGCTTGACCACCCAAGGGCTGTCGCTTTCGGCAAGAATGTCTCGCTCGGCCCGAACGTGAGCAAGCTGGTCCTTCTTGAACATCTCGGTCTTGATCAATGACTTCATAGCGTAGACCTTGCTGTCTGCTTTCTTTTGGACCAATTTGACCTCGCCAAAAGCACCTTTTCCGATGATCTTGACCGTGGTGTAGTTCTCGGGCTTGTCTTTAGTGCGCAGGAAACGCAGATAAGAGCCCTCGCGACGGCCACCAGTAGACCAAATCTGCTCTCTCCTTGAAGGCGATTGATTTGGTTCGGAAAGCTTTTGCTCCATCTCACTCTGTCTGTAAAGAAGGCACGTTAGCAAGGGTACTGAGGAATCACTCCAGCAAGTGTCCAGCATAAAATCGAAAATCGTTTACAGCGGCGACAGCAAGACCATGTCACTCACCTCTGGTTTCGCTCTCTAGCACGCTTGACGCTGTCCTTGAAGAAGTCTGCGGCCAATTGAGAGCATTTCTTCTGGTTGTTGTTCGCATTCGGGCCATATTTGTCTGGGTTTCGCTCGGGTGCAGCTTGGAACTCGAAGACTGGGGTCTGGGCGGGCTGGCTGGGCATTGGAGCATTAAGGTAGTCGTATGAAGGTTGCTGGCCCGAAGCGCCTGCTGTTCGAGGGCGCTGGGAGGGAGAGGGGCCTCGCGATCCGTAGGGCGAAGCTCTTGCTGCACCACCGAGGTTTTGGTGGGAGAATTGGTGGGCTAGACCAGTGTTGGGGTCATTGCTGGCGCCTGGGGTATTAGATCGGGCTTGGCCGTAAGCATTGGAGAGAGGCTGGGCAGGATACTGAGGAGGGTATTGATTCTGTTGGAAGTACCCAGAAGGCGCATATCCAGTCGAGTATGGCTGGCTTTGCTGAGAAGAGCCGAGGCCAGAGGAGGACGAAGGCGCCTGGTTGGAACTGAAGACAGGCTGTGGGAAGGTGGAGGGAGTTGTGGGATAGGCCCGATCATTCCCAGCAAATCGATCGTTGTTGTTGTTACCAACATTGAGATAGAGTCGGTTCCCCTGGTTGTCCATGGCTTCTATTTTGTCTGCTACCTCGCCTGTAGTCTTGCGTCGTGGATGAGGGAGTTGGTAGTTTAGGAGGCGGTCACCTTGTCGCTAAGGTGGGCGATTGCCAGCTCAGAGCCCCTGGCAAGTGTGGAGCCTGGCGGTGAGGGGGAGGTGAGAGGATGTCAGGCTGGTGGACAGGAGCACCTGGGCCAGAAGACAAATGATCTTGGCGTCAGAGCATGAACAGCTTCGACAATGAAGGGATTGAGTGTGTTGAGTGTGATCTGGGTCGTCGGTCGGTCGGTCGCTGTTCCCCGTCAAACAAACTGAGCCGCCGCCCTTGGGTCAGGGGAAGCAGGAAAAGGAGGGGCAGCAAGCACGCGGCTAGATGCAGCAAGACCCGACGACGCTAATCTGGGCCTCAGAGAGGGCAAAAAGACGGTACTAGATGACGCACAAAGACCCTGCTATCCAGGAGATTCCTGTGTTCTTTCAGGCGATATGGAGCTGTTGGTGAGGATGGAGGAGGAGAACCGAGACAGATAGCTCTCACTCTGGCAGTGGAGCTGTTGGGGGGCGTGTTTTTCGGTTTCCTAAACGAACCCCTGAAGTTGCAAAGACGCCAAAAATTGTTAGCTAGGGGGTACGCCTGGCGCTCAGACCAAAAGGAGCCTCACCCATCCAATTCAACCCTTACTAGATTTATTCACGACATTTACTGCTGTCATACTCTTCAAATTCATTGATGGTATTACTTTTTGATTGTTTATAGAAAATGACATGGTGCAATTCTTTCTCTTCTGATAAAATCTGGTAAAATGCTATGATTATACCAGCAGGTAGACGTAGAGAGGCACGATGCTATCAAGCACTTAGTCGTAACCCATCTATCTACTTTATACATCGATGGGGATGATCCTAGAGACAGCAATCACAACAACAACTATACACCCATTTTTTCAAGAAAATCCAGTGCAGCCACCAGGCGAATAGATGCCGTAGGCTCTATATACATAAATCAAATATCTTGTTGACTTGTGCCATGAAAAGAGACCTTTCAAATCGAGGTGCTCTACAACGGTCCATCATAAATCCGTTATCGCAATCCTTATCGGCGCAGACTAGCCTCCCGACAGAACCCATGTCGTGAATTTTTCGAGGTCATCCCAGACCAGCTTCCCTCCCACCTTCGCGAAAATCTTAGGCACGACAACATAAGTGGCTGGAAAGCAGCTTACTTAAGACATCACGGCATGCATTTACGTGTCTCTGCATGAGAGAGTTCTGAAGAACCTGCAATTGTAGCTGGTCATAATCAAGTGGCCGAAAATGGCTGATCCTAGCTCCTCTGCGCCGGCTGCTGTAAGTTACCCTCGTTGCTTTCTCTTGGGGAGCTTCAATTGACTCTGTCTCTCAGGCCTCAGCGCCGTCATCCACAGTCCCGAAGCCTCCGAAGCCTGTTCAGCAGAATCAGGCATTTCGAATGCTCGGGCTGCCGGTATTCCCCCGGAAGCTTCCGTCCCGAAATTGGATGATTTTCTGGACCGTCTCAACAACGATCACCGGAGCTATTATATACGACAGACGGGAGAAGAAGCGCGCGACCGCACGCTGGGCGCATGCTGTGTCTCATCTTGCAAATGAGCCCCTCCCGTCACCAAGCGCCATGCCCAGGAAGTTGACCATCTACTTACAAGCACCTCCGGGTGACGGTTTGCGCATCGCCCAAGATCATTTCACCGAGTACGTGAAGCCTGTGCTGGCAGCCAGCGGGCTTGACTGGGACTTTGTGCAGGGACGAATGCAGGGAGATGTCCGAGCCGTCGTTGCAGAACGCGTCAGGCGAGCAAGAAGAAACACGGAGGCTGATATTGGCGGTAAAGATTCGGCCATCGAAACATCCCTACAGACTGAAGATGATGCAGTCGAAACTTGGAGACGAAAGAATAATGTACCTGAGTTCGAGGGCGTGCGAGGTGATATTGTGATCGGTCGACACACGTGGAAAGAATACATTCGAGGCTTGCACGAGGGCTGGCTGGGGCCCCTGGCCCCTCCCCCTGAGCCTGAGCCCGAACTCCCTCCAGCTATAGAGAATTCAGAATCCGAAGGCGAGAAAGCAGAGGAGAAGCCGAAACGTCCGCCACAGATCAAGCCCTATAATAGCGTTGAAGATTATTCAACCGCTCATCTTCCACTTCTGATCCCTTCAGAACTTACTCCCTCCACACCGATACCATTCCCTCACATTCTCGGCTTCCTCAACACCCCTATTCGAACCTACCGTTACTTCACACAGCGTCGACTTGCGGACGAAATTGGCCGTGAGGTTGCTGCGGTTTGCCTCGGTACGTATCGAGAGTTCCGCCAGGCTGATAATGTAGCCACAACCACAGAGGAACAGTGGGAGCAGCAGACCGCATTAGCTCACGAGGAGCAAAACTGGGTAAAGAGCACTTGGAAGGAAGAAGAAACCACGGTAGACGATGCCAAACCTACAGCAGAGACGCCGAAGACAGAGAAGATATGGCCCCGGCCAGTTGTCATGGACCCAAGGGTTGCTATGCGTATGCGGAGGTTCGAGCTCCTTCCTGAGGATGAAGAGCGTGCAAGACAGATCGTCATCCCCGAAGAAGAGATCGAGGGCTGGATCAAGGGGAACCTCCGGCACATCTGGCGATGGGGAGCTGGCAAGTTCTCCAAGGAGAAGAAGACAATCCCCCTCGACGACGAAGCGGAGTAAAGATGCGCCAATCTGTTTCCGGATAACAGACATATTGAGGTTGTCCATCTCTTGAGATATAACGGATAGGGTTCTGACCTCGAAGCTTCCCAACCCTTCCTTGGACGCGATATATGTGTAAAATAGGAGTGTAGATATCAGCCCCTCCCCTGTTATAAATATTGTGTAAGATATGGATCAATTATATAGGAGGGTGTCGTGTCATTGACCGGCGACAAGATCATATGGATTAGGCATAGATGGGGAACCAACAACTCCAATACCAGAAGACCGTGTAGCATAGCATAATTCACTCCTCTTGCTGAGCCACCACATCTTCTTTATTCCTTACTTGCCCAGCCTGAGCACAACCACCTGTTTGACATTAGCTCGAAGACGATCTGGGCAGTGTTTCAAATATAAGCTCTTCCCAAAGCCGGGAGTTAGATTTCAAAGATCATCAGATTTTGTTTTGAACGTGAGCAATTATTCAGCGTGTCGAGAGGCGTCTGTAAATCTGGGCGGTTCAACCTTCCTCCTCGATGTGATGACATTCCTGCTCCCCAGAGCAACTTATAAATATTAAATATATTAATGAACAACAGCTAGAATATGGTGTTCACAACTTTTGACTTGAGGGTTTAACTACTTGTAGATACGTTTTGCATTGTACACGGAGAGAGAATATTGAAAGTCAAGAATAATCATACGCTTAGGCAAGCAAGTATATCGAATTTGAGTTCGACGGTTCAAGCTTATACGCCTTTTGATTGTGCACAACAGAGTGTAATGATTCAATGAGGCGTCTCCAACCCTTTTGCCGGTATGAATAATCAATGTTGCCCAAACCTCTAATTGAGTAGCTTTAGCATTAATTCAGAATTGTCAACCTTGGAATCAATATTTTCTTTAGACTATTGGCAACGTAAAGTACATACTGTATGCAACCTACTATTTCAAGTTATTTGGAAACAGGGCAACCCTACATCATTGGACTTTCGAAGTCAAAGTCAACCATTATGACCAAATGTCACAATGGAGAATATATCAAGAATTTTTTGATAGAACACGAGAAAAGTTTGATGTCTAATCATCATGCTTTTCCTTCCAAGATGGGTTCTCCTATTCTCAGGCACTCAACGGCTTCTCACGATCGAAAACCTCCGACAGGAATGGAGGAGGAGGTGGATATCAGAGACAAGGCTCTGCCACCTGGCAGTTTTGGCAGCTGTGTCTAAGTGACCGCCCAGATCAGGTGCTGACAGCTGGCGACTCCAGCTATGACGTAGGTCAGCCGTTCACCATTTTCGCCCAAAGATCAACATAATTCCAAACGAATCTCGTGCACAGCCGCCAGGACGTCACTACCGTAATCATGCTCCTAAGATCCTGATGATAGCAGGGTCAACTCTGGCCAGTGAATTAGAGCATCCCGCATGAAAGAGGCATGTCATCAAAGACCTGTCTGGTGTGGCGATCAGCGGTCCCATACATTACGCCACATCCTACTTTCATGGTCGATCACTGGTCGGCTTTAACCGAGGCGACTATACAATGCAGAGTCCAATGACAAAATCTGGACACAAAGTTTTCATGTCGTGGAGTGGGAAAATGCTGTCAATCTCTCTAGAATCTGAACTAAGCGTCATTGTAAGGCCCGGGCTAGGCGGGACCGTTTGGACGCAAGGCTGATATCGATACCATCCCATCCTTCGTGCCACAATGAGTGTTGATCATCGCCCTGGCAGGATTGCTAGAGATCATCGTGTGCACAACCTCCGCTTGCTCCGTTCAGCATCCTTAGTCCAGTCATCCTACCTAGCAGTTCCGAAGCATGAGGAGAGAGCGATATTTTGAAGGTCGCGCTACTGCAAGCACTTTAACAGCACCCCTCCCATGCAGGACACACTGAGAACACCTGCAAGACAGCCCGAATCTATCCACCCAAGCATCCAACTCGCGCCTGATCGGGTGGGGCTTACCCTTCGAGTTTCCTGACTTGAGCAAGTATGGAAGAACGGTATCCTGGTTGAGCAGGGCCTTTTACCCAGAAATTGAAAATTGAAGAATGAATGGAAGGCAAGTGGTGCGGACTACAACGAAGCCTTGGCGGATGGAGTCCTCAGTGCAGCACCATATCAAAAAACCACTTCTTCGGGGGTGACGGAACAGTTTGTCAAACCAGGTAGATTCATCCGCTGAGATTCGATCGGCTCAAAGTCACACATCGGTCCTAGGTACCTTCCGGCCATATCTTGATCCGCCACCTGCCTGTGTTGCCCTAAGTGAATGATCGACAAGCTCGGCGTCCTTCGAAAGGGAGCCAAATTGTCTGTCTCACCGTTCTTTCGCCCCCGGGAGGACCCTGAATTTCGAACTCTGACGGCTAATTGTGGCAACTTGGTTCATACGATGACTCTCGTGAGCATATCTCGTCGTTGGGTGACTCTAACCTTAGACATGCCCATTATCGAATAGTTCATCACTGCAAGTCTCCCGGCGACCCGCCGCCGCGAATCACGTTCATCATCGTGTAAGATTCCGAAGGCAGTCGCTGACGAGTGCCACCCCGGCGGCCGAGCTCTGCTTTCTCACGTCGACAGCGATGATAGGCTAGACACAGACGTTCTGCATATGCAACATGGGTGCGGAATTGAGGAGCAAAACGGGCGACCGCAAGTGGGAAGGGGCCCTTCAGCTGGGCCCACGGTTGCCTGTCCGGTCTCGCCAGTGCCCGCCGTCCACATCATCGACCTGCATGCTCGAAGCCTGCTCGCACGCTGGGACGGTCCTGCATACGTCGTTGGGTCCAGTCATCCGTTCCCTGCCCTGGGAGCCCGTGGGGTGTTTTTACTTCCATTCGTGAACACTCAAGAGACCGGAGCCAGCATTCTGCACCTTACATATGCATCCACCTCGTTGACCGCACGTGCATCTGTGCAATCTTGTTGGACGGTGGAAGGCTGTGACCTAGGAAGATAGCTGGAATCTGGCCTGATTGGGCAAGGCCCGGCGTGATCTCTGAGCGGCAAGCAAGCCAGTCAGCGAGCCATATTGCCAAATTGCCCCTCGTGAGACTCTTCACCGCCAGCTCTCCGGATTGTGCAAGTCTGGGGCTAGCCCACAATGACTTGCATATAGAACACTCGTGACTCAAAAGCCATATGGGGATACATAGTTCTAGAGCTGGAGCATATCGAATCGGTGTGGTAATTAGTTGAATCAGCAACCGGCTACCGGAGCTGATATTCCACTACAAAGTTGATGGCAGGATCTCAAGATCTAGTGGTGGGGTCGGCCGGGAACGGCACGCGGGCTGAGAGATGGCGGGGTGTATAATGAAGCCATCAGTTCGGATGCATGCCCGGGAGATGGTACAGGACGTCCAAGACGTATGGGCATCGTGGGAATTACTCTACCTACGTATCTACTGTGAATGCTGCACATGATCGAGCGGCTTAGTCCTTTAGCAGGGTTGTTCCCAATTGTGTCGTCCAGCCAATGGTCTCCTCAGTCTGATGGAGAGACAGCCACGCGGAAAAAGGCCCTTATATGGAGGCGTCATCTCAAGTGTCATCCGCATATCTAGTCACAGTTTGCTGGTCTAGTTTTCTAGTGACCAAACGTAACGAAGGATCGGCCAGTTGAGGGATAAAGAGCCGATCCTGTGTTCCAGCTCTTGCCCAATGATGAAAGCGGCCCAAAGAGTTTTTGTTAGAAGCTCGGCGTATGGACACGTTAAAAATTCAATATCTTAGAGAAAAGTAGAGTTTCTACAGATTTTAGCCGTGGGGAGGCCTTGGGATAGTTTCTCATTTCCCATTGCTCGCGTCAAATCGTCGAGTGACGGCTCCATCAACGGACCCATCATGGCGTATTGAAGGTGATACTAAGTGGCCACTCCTACAGCTGCACGGCGACTTACCGCAGAATGAATGGTCAGCCACGACCCTTAGGCTTGTACATGGGAAAGCAGCGGGAGTCTACGCCCTTTGACGAGCGGGATGCCTTTCTATCCTCGGTAATGATGAGCTTGATCATCCAAAGAGACTTCAAGTGCAGGCAACCGATTCTAACAAGACGGCGAGGAGGGATTTGAGGGACCAACCCCCATTCTACCTGATCGCTTCACCATGCCTAAACCCCCTCATTGCTGCATCTCTGGCGCGACAATTCCGGGCGGGAAAGAGGGGAAAACAGGGTCCGCGACGAAGACTCCATTTTCACGCATCGTGAGATGCAAGCGAACAAGCCGGCTTGAATTTCTGGCGGAGAAAGGGTAAAACGCCCGGGCCCGGATCTCTGCTGCCACTTGGGTCTTCCAAAAGACGGCCGAACTTCGGCATGCTCATCTGCTGCTTCCATAGAACATTTCGAGTTGTCGTGGAAATGGCTGCAGGATGGATGCCAAGCTGTGGAGAATTCAAATACCAAAAAAAGCCAAATCGTACAATTGGCTTGGTGGCTTGTCAGTCCCTAAAATCGGCTCTCGCGGCCAGCTCGTCTGTAAGGTAGTCTTAGTCGCTTGTGACTGACTGCATCGCAGCAGCTGAGAGCCCAAAGACGTGCATGTCATCGTGAAAATTGCATTATTATTGTCAACGGCCCATGCTGTCGAGGCTGGCTTATGCTGATATCTGCTCTGCCTCGTTGGGGTCTAGTTCATGAATGGTAGGTCACCACAGTAGTTTTCGATAGTGCATCGAGTCTGGCTGCACTGCAAGTGGGGTCGCAAGATGAGTTCGTGAGTGAGAGTGAGGTTTATTCATAGAACCGGGCAGTGTGATCCAGAGATCCAGTCCGGTCAGGAGGAATCGCCCGTCCCGACCGACTTACTGGCACCCTCCTCAACTCCAGTCGACTCGACTTGACAAGGCTGCCTTGCCAACCAAGCGAGACATATTGGTCACCAGTGGCACTGACTGCGTAAGTAAGTTCAGTGTACCCACTGGTTGAGTGAACTCATGGTCAAGGACAGATCTCCGCTGCCACCCGCCTCAGCGGTGCGCGGATCGCGGACAAGTCATGTATCACGAGAGACGAAGAAAAGTTCTATAGGTGCATCCACATGACATCTTCAAAACGAATGCAAGGCCCGTGAAGAAAAGACGTATGCTTCAACGCCACAAGCAGCGGACACGAGATCACCCATCCAACCACCTGCCCACCCACACTCGCCCGCGGGAGCAAAATTTGGGGTTGGAGTTTTGCCAGTCCCAAGTCCGCCGTAAACCCATGCTGAGCCATGCAATGATGCTGTCCAACTTTGTCCTTAGCCCGGGCCCAACCGGCGCCATCTCTTCGGGTTCCCACCACCAAGGGCGACACGTGAACCACGGGGCGTGCATGTATGGGACTGGGAGCGCTAAATGTTAGCAGGAACACTAAAGATGCCCCTTCGAGTAAGGCCCCGGCTGCACAGCGAAATCCAGGAAAACGTCGACAAAATCCGCTATCTGGCCGCTCCGATAGGCTGCGGTGGAGGTCCAGGCTCGCCTCCCAAGGCCCTGTTCGCGGGGTGGAGCATATTGCCATTTTCCTTTAATTTCACAACGGCTTTCTGGAACTTGCCTTACTCGCGTTACAGGTTACAGGCTCACTAGCTGAACCCTGCTCTCCTTGTTTTGGAGACAGTGCTCGCTTTCAGGGTCTTCTGGAGAAAGGTCAAGCTCGAACTTTTTTGGTGGAGATGAAGATGTGCAGAGACCACCTTGCCCAAGACGTGTACAGAGATGGCTTTATCACGATGGCGAAGCACTGTCGATCCGTTTCTCGTCTATGGCTATTTCGAGCCTGCGGACTGCCCTAATAAAGAGTGCTTGAGGAGCAATCATCAAGGGGATCATTTGCGCAATGAGGTCCTAGCCTGCCTAGTAACTAGTAACTAGGTGAATAGAGACTCAAATCGCGTGTCTACCATACTATACTGAAATTGCTTCATGGTGCCAGATTGCCATGGACGTATCGGAGTGCCTGGAGAATGAATGGAAAGATATGGCTACCTAGCCTCCTCCTCCTTATTCATCGATCTATACCATGAGACGACGCGAATACCTTTAGGCAACTGATTTCAATGATTCGGAGTCATTCATGACACAGTTATGGCCAGGGATATGTGTCGAAATTGGATGCCTTCTGAGTTGAAGATATTGAATTACAACCGGCCGGTCTCCAGGCTCCGGTTCGAAGTATCAATCTGCTTGAGACAGGCACAAGGGGTACCTCACGAGCCCAAGACCCTGATTCTGGGATTCTGGCACGCTAAACTTGTTAAGTCTGGGACGCGCGGATCGCGGAAGAGAAGATACATGGATACCACCACACCAGGAGTGCCCCTCGAGACACGCCTCCGCCCTCTCTTTAGTTTCAAGGACAGCCTGTCTGTCTGGAAAATGTGATGGGCAGGCGCCGCAGCGAGAGACAGGCGTGACAGGAGACGGAGCTATCAGCTATCAGACATGAACGGTTAGATGGAAGATGTCCTGAAAAAAGAGTCACGGCTGATCCTCACGGCACGTCTGTTCGCTGACTCTGTTCCGCCATCCCTTGTCGCCCTTTGACTGAGCGACATGCAGCGCCGTTCCCAATGGCTGGCCGTGCAAGCCGTCAGACGGTCTGCAGCGAAGGGATGCATCTTACATACGATATGACAGGCGGGCGCAGAGGAAGAAGCAATGAATGAATGAACTGTATACGCCGTAGAGTGCACGCACATTGGCCACTCTGGTAGACTACCTGACTGGGACTGGCATGCACGCCAGATTTCCCCAGCGAGGTACTTGCAGAAGGTAGCCCAAGCCTCGCCAAGCAGATTGGTCGCTGAGGTACCGATACAGGACCAAAATATCCCTCAGTCATCTCCACCGCCAGATGAAGAGCCAGAGAGCCCAAGACGGCCGCGTTTAAGCGGTGGAATTGTGCAAATTTCGGTGGGTACAGCTCATCTGCAGGTCTGCATCGCCGAGTACCGCTACTTCGAGATTGCTGGGACACTTCTCTCCAACCGAGGTCGATTTTAACCGTTCGACAATTTCAAGGCAATGTAGCGCGACATGTTCCTCGCACAACGGGACAGGCTGATCTTGGACGAAATGGAAGAAGACAGCCCGTTGAGCAGCACTCAGCACTGTAGAGTAAATGGCCCAGCGCTCTACCGACTGGCGGAAAAAGATTACGAGACTACGTCGTTTGGAGGGCCCCGTAGGTTGCCGGAAGACCGGCAGGCTGGGGCAACCGAGACTCCAAGTGTCCGAGGTGGAAGGTCAGAGTGAGAGATCACAGGCTGCTTGTTGCATGTCCATGTTGGATCTGTGATGCAACTGTCCTCTGCCTTGGGAAAACACCTGAAGGATGTACAGTACCGCACTGGCGGAGGTACGTTACGAGGTGACCTACCTCAATAGGGAGCAGTCAGAATCACTCTCCCCAGTCAGGTAGCCGGACCGCCCCATCCTGATGGAAATGCAGGGCGGGCACACATCGACCTCATCAGCAACAGCGCTGGGGAGTGATTCGGGGGTGTGTGGATTGCGGGCCACGCGCCCGGAGGTGTCTCTCAGGAAGAATTGGAATGCCTGCCCAGTCAGCCAGAGCAGTCAGCCAGACCAGATCAGTTCGCTTCCAACGTTGGTGAGGTGCAGTGCAGGCAGATCGGGTACGCCAGGTGCAAGGCTGTGCTCTCTCTGCACAAAGTACCACACGCAGCTGGCGTGTAGCATGGTACATGGTATGGTGCGGTGCGGGCGGTGATCGACGAGCATCCTGCTTTTCCCTGTGTTAGGCTGGTTGGCTGGCTCAGGCTGGGTGGCTTCGAGACTGTGAGCCCGGCCATTTTTGTGCAATTCCCACACCACACCGATTTGACACACTTCCACACGCCCCCCCCTTCCTTCTTTTGCTCCCTTGCTCTGAAGGACTCAGGAGACTCTGAGGAGAGTCAAGGCGAGGGCGAGAGGGGGTGTGTCGTCTGGGCAAATTCCATCTCGCACTCCCTCCCTGGCCCGGTTGGCCACCTTCCTTTCCTTGCCTCCTCCCACACAGAGCACAGCACGCCTCCTCCTCTTCCTCTGCCTATGTATGCCTCCGCACTCTTCTTCTCGAAGTACTTACTGCGTAGTAGGCCGTAGTGTACTTGTTAGCGGGTGCAGGGAGGAGGAGAAGGACAAAATAAGTGGAAGAGTGGACAGGCGCCAGAAAGATCTTTTTTGAAGGCTAAAGAATACCAGCACCACCACTAACGTTACCACCACACCAAGAGACACACTTTTTTCCCAGGTAGCACATTGCAGCGAGATACTTTGCATGACGGCGGAAATGGGGCTATTCCTGCCCTGGCTCTGAAGTACCTTGAACGGCTGAGTGACTCTTGGATTAGTCAGTTGTAGCACGAGAGGCGTCTGAGTTGCTGGTCATTCATCACGCAGGCAGTCAGGTTGTCTCTCCCCACTGGCTGGCCAGTTCCCAGTTCCCAGTTCCCACTGCCCACCGCCCACTGGATCCATCCCATCCAGTTCCATACCTGTCCCATATTAGCAAATCTCGCCGTCCCATCCGCCGCCGCCCAGGACCAATTCGAGTCGATTTGACTTGGATTTGGGACTTGCTGGGCTTTTTTACTCGTACTGCAGGTGTAGCGTGCAGAAAGTACCTACTCTACCTCTGCTAAGGAACCTCCTACATTAGGGGGCCCCGTAGTGAGGTACCTAGGCGTGGTCTGTCCACCCATCCTCCCCTATACCTAGGTAGGTGTAGGGGGTACTGTGGTGTACTGTACCGCTGTCGCCGCTGGTCGCCGGTGGTCACTGCTGGTGCTGGTGCTGGTGGTGGTCGTCATCATCATTGCTCCCCATCCCCCATCCCATCCCATCCCATCCCATGCTCATCCGCCCCCCCAAACCCCGGTCTATTACTAGGTAGGTATTACTCTACTACTCTACCTACTCTGCTCTCAATTCATCTCTTCATCCCCCGTCTCCATCTCTCTCTTATTACTCGATCTTCTTTCTCTTTTGCCACTCCCCTCCTCCTCCTCTCCACGCCTGTATTCCTCTCTCTCTCTATCTTTCCGTCTTGTCAAGGACGCCGAATCCTCCCAGAAATCTCCTCTCGAACGATCAAACTCGACGACGGCCAAATTCGCTTTTGTGTCGTCCACGTCAGGGATTCCGGTGCTTGCACATTTCGACCTTCGACAGCAACGACGAGAAAGAGATATATCTCATCTAGCGTAGCGTATCCCGCTCCTTTTCTCCGCGTGTGTGTTGCGTTGCTGTGCACGTTTTACGCCTGCTCGGAAAACCAGCCAGCCAGCCAAGCCAGCAGCAGCCAGTGCGTTTTTCTGTGTGGCCACCGCCCCGGAGAGTCACCACCACACACCACCCCAAAAAAGGGCGAGCATAGCGCTCTAAGCAGCTACCGGTACTACGAAAGAGAACGATTACGCACACAGCAGCAGCAGCATCCTCATCATCATCCTCATCATCCAGCATCCAGCATCCGTCAAAGCCGCTGCATCCGCCTCCCCATTCATCCATCAGGTTAGTCACTACTTACTCTACTTCATTCACTTCATCTGCTTCTCTCTCTATCCGAATAAGTTCGCCTGTTGCCGGCTCCGGGTCCCTTGTTTTTTCTCTTTATGGTGTGCAGCGTCTTTTTTTTCGTTGGGCGACTCCGGAAATTTCGACAATTTCGAAGGCGCGAGCTAGGGACCAGGACCTGCCTCGCCTGCCTACCACCTGGACCTGGACCTGGACCTGGACCTGGTTTGTTTTGGTCTCCGTCCCCTAATCCACCCTATCCCTGTCCGCCTAGCGAGAGACGAAGAGAGCGAGAGAGGAGCCACCACCACACCACAACCCCTACGGTCCCTGCTAGATCCCGACCGACCCCGACACACACAAAACCATCCTCCTGGAGACATTACCTACCTTCCCACCTTTCTGGTTTTCATCCTCACCCCCAGAAAGGAGGACAACTCCAACTCATCTCAACTCTTTCTTGGGACCATCTTCACCTTTTCCTTCCGACGACGTTGACGACGACGACATTGAAGAGACCGGTGACCAGCCACAGTCGCTTGTCACTGTAATCTCCAGCGTCCCCTTCGCCTCGATCCATCATCCATACACATCTCGTCTTCTCCACGCCTCCTCTCCTCGACGTCAACATCCTCAAAATCCGCCACACCCGTCGTTATTATTTCCCCCCCCCTGGCCGACTGTTCACCCAATAGATTCATTGGCGAATTCTGTTTTGCAAGAAGCCAAACGAACGCGTTGACTAATAATTCGACAACTGTATAGTGCATACAATCTCTTCCTACGAGCACCTGACACTTCTTCACGGCAACCTTGCGGAGGACTTCTCGGGTTCGGTGTCTTTGCCTTTGCGTCCTACTTTAACGACTTCAACAACCTTGTTCCGAATCAGCGAGTGGTTTCTGTCGGCTCAGAACACCTCACACCAGACGAATCGGCTTGTCATCTTTCTTGAGCATCGCCGCTCTACATATATTCGGAATCGAATCTCTTTTCGCCGTTTCTGCTTAGACCTTTCAACCGGATCTTGGCTACTTCACGCTTTCATGGATCGGTCGTCTCTGTAATTGTGTTACTTTCCCCCCTCCCTCGTCTTTCGGCGATTTCACGACTCTTCAGCCTTGGAAACACTCGCCAGCAAGTAGCGGCACTCTGCCCTCCCCTGCTGAGCTGTACTTTCCAGGTGCTCGAAGCAGCCCCCGAGCTTTTCTCCCCGAGAACTTGAGAATTCTTCCTCAAGTTCTCTACTTCCAACCGCCATCATGCCTGGAGGTGTTTGTGCTGTCCTCGACTATGAGGTCGACCAGATGGCAGAATACGTTGCGGAGATGGCCACGCGTCTGGTCATGCCGCAGTCTCACGTCACAGCCCCTTTCCGGAAATTCGTCTCTCAGATCCTCACCTCTACCCGTCTTCCCAGTACCACCATCCTTCTCGGCATGAACTATCTCGCCAAGCGAACGAACATGCTGAGCGCTGCTGGTCCGCTCAAGACCACCGAGGGTCAGGTCTGGCGAATGCTGACCATTGCCTTGCTTCTCGGCAGCAAGTTCCTCGACGACAACACGTTCCAGAATCGCTCATGGTCTGAAGTGAGCGGCATTCCTGTGCAGGAGCTTAACTCGTTGGAACACGAGTGGCTTGGTGCAATCAACTGGTGCCTCTATGTCAACCTGGATAAGAGCAAGGATTACAACGCGTGGCTCAACAGCTGGCAAGAGTGGCAGGAGAACAAGAAGAGACAACAGGCTCAGGCCAGCCGAGAGCGACTGGCCGCCCTCGTCCCACCAATCGAGACCGACGTCCACTCACGCACGCATCCTGCCTACTCTTCCTGGCATCAGCAGCAGATCGCGGAGTACGAGCGCCTTTCGAGCATGAAGCGTAGCGAACATGTTCAGCAGACAACCTATCGACCTCATGAGGCTGTGTGGAATCAGTACCAGGCACCGGGATGGGCAAGCGCAGCACCTCTGACGCCTCCTGACTCCGGATATGGTACGCCTGAGTACATGAACTGTGCGACGTCTGCCAACACGCAGTACTACGGCGACTTCTTCAATCGGGCTGCAAGCAACGGCATCCACGCTCAACGATCTGTGCGACAGAACCCTGGACAAGGCATGTTCCATCATTCTGCTCGACATGGTAATTTCTCTGGCTACTACAACTACGGCTCGAGTATCTGGGAACATGGTATCGCGGATTGCAACTGCGCAAACTGCGTCGGACCAATTCACGGGAAGCCTCAGCAGTACTTCCACATGGCTCCTCAGGGTTATGGGCAGCCGGTGATGGGCTAAGCCGTTTGATCCCGTGTCCATGGTGACATCCTGCCATGTTAAGAACGCATGACAACAAAAAGTTTAGCTTTGCATTTTCATTGGTGAGGGCTTGGTTATCACGCTGGAAGAATGATTCAATTTGCATTCGATACCCCACGGCCAAAGAAGGACCAACTAGTCGTCCACTTGGACAACATCATTAATCGGCCTTCAACTCATCCTTACGATTTCGAGACTCTGTCTCTACGACTTGCAGCGCGGGCTATATTTCGACGTTCTCGTTTGGCATGACGGTCGCGCGCCGACCAGATTGCCCTTCGATGACATCAGCAGCCACGTGTCCGCTGCTTTATTGATCTAATGATCGTGAACAATTACTTCTTTCCTTGGGTTGCGACTCGGTAATATATCATCGCCCGGCGTTTATTTTTGGATCTATACCATCGGCTTTTCGGTTTCGGTTTTCCCTCACATAGATTGCTGCACCTACACAGCTTGAATGCGTTCACTGGCGGTACAAGCGGCTCTGGTCATTCATTTGTCAATTTTTTCCAGCAAATGTTCGTATCACAGTCGACGACATCCAATTGACGCTTGTCTTGGACTTGGATTGTGGTAAGCTTCCTAACGAACACTCAACAAATGAACCAGACCCTGCACCCCAGCTCCAGAGCGCTACTCGCCCGATTATCACAATCGCTCAAATCGACTTCCATTTGTGTCGAGATCAGGACGAAGTTAAATTTTTCTTGTAATTATTTTCTGGGCACACAGACCGTCTTCGATTCTTTATGGCAGATAGTCATCTTGCACCGCGGCTCGTCGTCGGTCGATGGCTATACTCCTAGAAGCCTGCCACCTTGTGGCATCAGCAAGGCGTTTTCAGATTGCACGGTTATTCGAGGCTGGGCGGATTCGGAAAAAGATCATCTGCAACATCCCATCTAAAAGTTTGCTGGAATGCGGTACATACTCTTGCTATTTTCAAAGCTTGGATTTTTTTTTTCTTTCGCTTTCGGACCGAGGATGAAAAGTGGAACGGCGGCACGGTCGTTTTCTTCGATGCATCGCGTTCAGTGGAACAAAATTGGGGGGGCTTTCTTTGCATTCTTATCGACGAATTCTTTCTTTGTCGAGGATGCCTCGAGATTAGGTTCATCGGTAAACCACGGCCCTCGGTCTAGGTTTAACTCGTGGATAGTGGTCAGGGGCATTCCGACTCGCATTTTCTACATTCAGGGCATGACACAGGTTTAGAGGTTGCTTTTTCGAAACGGCATGCACTAGAAAAGGGGGTTTTCGGCTGGCTTGGTCTTTATTTTACCGTTTGTTGCGGCTTCTAATGGTTTTCTTGGTATTGACGAGGTGGACGAATTTTTAAACAAGTTCCACGCTCACGACGCAACGATGACAGAATTTGGGGGACTTCAGGGAAAGGCAGGACACGCCTTAGTTCGAGATTGGAAGGGGCTGAGCATCAAGAGGAAGAACAAAATGGCCGAGCATGTATTATCTCATGGTGCATACCCGTGGTTCGCCCAGCGACCTGGGCAAGCACGGGCAAGCACCGTCTACTCGGACCTGTGGTGATAGCTGGAGAGGTGGATTTCCTTGAATCCTTTGTTGATGATGAGCCTGGTCCAATCACTTGAGACAGGTATCGCAGGTCATAATCGGATTATTAGATGAAATAACCCCCCAACCACAAAACAAAATTGAAAAGTTACCACATCTACGTCCGTATCTTTGCGTGAATACCGTGCTGCCTTGTCTGAAATGCTTTAATACACTTATTCGGCTCTGCATGCTACAGTCTTAACTAGGCGAAGGGCTTCTCGATCATCTAAATGCAGACACATCTTACTTCTTCCAGGGCTCAACAGTTGGGTCCCATAGCGCCGACGAGTAACTCACCTGTCTCGAGCTCGGCGACTTCTTCCTCCGTCAAGGAAAAAGCCAAAGCCAAACAAATCGATTATTAGCCCTGATGCGCTCCGGGTTGACGCTCTTGGGCCAACGGCACGAAGCCCTTCTGCATGCATGCTCCCAACGCAGGAGCACCTGCGCCTCCGTCCGAGACGCCGTACCGTACTTGCCCGCCAGCGCCTGGAGCACCGGCTCGCCCCATCGCTTGCCCCGGACCAGCGGGCAGCGGGCAGTAGGCCTGGACGGCCACGTCGCGCGCCGCCTCGTAGCTCATCTTGGTGTAGGGCACCTTGGACGTGAAGACGATCTGCTCGCGGGGGATACTCGATGCCGCAGCGCGGATGGCGGCACCGCAGCCCGCTTCGTTATCGTACCAGTCCGCTGAGTCGATCTGTGGGATGCTGTTAGTATGGAGAGATTATACTGGAAGTTTCTTGCTTGGGGTCTGGGATTACTTGGGGCACGTACGTGTCTGGAGCCTGCGTTGAGGGCGTCGGTGCAGAGAGACTCGGTGACATCAGGAGGGGTCTGGTTAGGGTAGGAGTCAGCTGGTGCATTCTCTTACATGCCGTAGAGGTAGAGAATCTTACTCCAAGTCCTATAATTGGCATTTTGTAACCAGTGTTGAGCGTGACGGTAGACTCAGGGGTGAGTTTCGCCATCTTGACGATAGTTGTACAATTCACGTCTCAAAAGACACCGCAATTGAATAATCAAACAGATATGAAAGTATCTTGAAGTGAAGATATGGCAAGAAGCTGTATGGTTGCTGTCTGGCGACAAATTCTCAGGCGCCCCTTTTCCGCTTCTCGGCAGCCCATTTTATAAGACATACTTGAACAATAATTCATATCCGTAGTGGTATCATATTGAACATTGCTACATGTTTGGGCATCGAAACATACAATTGCAACTCCTTCCAGCAGTTACCGGAGCTAACAAGCCTTATGTTCTAGGATTTGAGCTATAATTGCCGGCTGGTGTTGAATCCTGAGGGTCAACCTCAACCTAAAGCCGAGCCCTGGACACCTGCTTAGCTAATGATCGCGGACTTCGGAGCGATATTAGAGAGACTTGTCAGTAAAACCGTCACTGACACAGATGTGGGGGTTCTTCGAAGAGCTTTTGACACGGAATTTCTGTTTGAGCCTTTCCCAGTCGACTGGCCGCTGTGCCCAAGGATAGCGGTGACAGCGTAGTCTCGCTGCAGAGGTTGTTCGCAGGCCAGGCTTGTCTGGGGTGCAAACTAGAGTAGAAAGGGCTAGCGGCTTCGCGCTCTGGTCACGCTGAATAATCACCTTAGTCTCGACCGACTTCTGAGTTTGCCGTCACGTGCTCTAGCCTCTGTCGCAGCCTGGAAGATTCGGCGTACAAGTGACTCTCGCAGGTTTTGCCCACAGTCAGCCTCATCTTCCCATCTTCATCATCTCCTCCCTCCACCAACCTCGTCACTCGCTCTCCGCCAACAGCATCGCCAACGTCCTACGACACCCGTCAACCTTTTCGTCAGAGCTGCCGGTCAAATCTCGAGCGGTAGACAAGGCGATTCTCCCGACCGACAAAGTTCTTTTGTTCTGCGCAGCGATTTGATTGCGGACGATCAAAGGCGATTGTCCGCTTTTCGTTGTTCAGACACCTTCACTGGTCACGAACTGTCTGTCGGGCGGCTGGTAGAGCACTCTCCTTCATTGATATCTTGTTTTTGTTTCCCCGTCTTTGGCGACGTGTTTCGCATTACTTTCACTTTGGCCTGAGAGATCCGAGATTCATCTCTGTTTCTTCTGCACCATCCCTTCCTGCGACGTCACCCATCGAGTAAGACAGCGCACGATCTCCATCCCAAATCATTTCAGCGACATCCTCAGCGGGAGATTCAGGGTTCGATTTTTGCGTAAGACTCGGTTGTCGCGACGCAGCGGCGGCCGTTTGACACCGTCAAGACGCATTCACAACTCTTCCGCGAACTTGCTATCGGCAACCTTGCCGACAACACCACCATCCCCACCACTCGTGTCGCAAAGGCTCTTGCCAGACATCGAGTGAACCTCAAGAAGGAGAAGCGAGCCAAGTCGCGACCCAGATTTGACGCGCAAAACAACATCTACACCCCGAAGCAACAGCAAGCGAAGATCAATCAAGGTTTTCGTGTGTCGAAGCCTCAGGTGCAGAAGATCATTCGATCTACCCCTTCAAAGGAAGAGAAAGCTTCCAAGAAAGAGACGACGACTAAGGGTCGCCCTGTTTTCAGCGAGGTGATTATCAACCATTCGAGACACCACGGTCACAAGATGATGGACGTTCTGGGCTCCGGCTCTTCGGCCGCCGAGGAGTTTAAGGAAAACCTCGACAACATCGTCATGTGCCAGGACTGCAAGGAGTTCCCTCCCAATCTGGTTGAGGAGTTCTCTTCCGGTGACCTTGTCTGTGGAACTTGCGGTCTCGTTGTTCCTGGTCGTATCGTCGACACTCGATCCGAGTGGCGTACGTTCGCGAATGACGACCAGAACAATGATGATCCTTCCCGTGTCGGTGATGCTGGTAATCCGCTCTTCGAGGACAGCGTTGGCACTCTACAGACCAACATCGGTCGAGATGGCTCCAATGCATTCCACCTCCAGCGCGCCCAAAACAAGACCGTCGAGAAGGGCTCGAAGGCTTTGAAAGAGGGCTTTGCGCAAATCAAGCAATTCGTGGACACTCTGCAAGCTGGAAACGTCGTACGTGATTCCGCACAGCATATCTACAAGCTGGTCGAGGACGGCAAGGTGATGAAGGGCAAGCCTCAGGAAGCGATCATCGCCGGATGTATCTTCATCGCTTGTCGTTCCAACAACACACCACGTACCTTCCGTGAGATCTACAACTTGACCCATGTGTCCAAGAAGGAGATTGGGCGTGTCTTTAAGCAGCTGGAGTCTTACCTGATCAAGAAGCAGATGGAGGATCCCACTGGTTCTCTCATCTCAATTCAGAACGTGGCTGGCTTCCAGTCCACTTCTTCAACGAGTGCTTCTGATCTGGTCACCCGTTACATCTCCAACCTGGGTATCCGCAACCAAGCTCTGGCTGAGAAGGTTGCGAAGGCTCTCGCTGCCAAGACCTCATCTGTTCCGGACCTGGCAGGTCGTTCACCTCTATCTGTTGCTGCTGCTTGCATCTACATGGCGAGCCACCTGATCAGCGAGCCCAAGACTTCCAAGGAGATCGCCAACATTGCAGGTGTCAGCGACGGCACAATCAAGACGGCATATCGCTTCTTGTACCAGGCCCGAGAGACCTTGATCACTGCGGACCTGCTGCCGAATGTCAAGGCCAGCTTAGACAAACTGCCGCCCAACTAGTGGGAGCAGCAGTTGCCCGAACTGCCGGCTAAGAAGTTCAAGAAGCAACCCACTCTGGAGTCGGAGCTGGAACTAGAGCTGGGGTCAGAGCTGTGCCCTGAGGTTGTCGCCTAGAGCAAGACAGACTGCGAAATCAATCTGCGATTCTGCGACGTCTCTCACTTGGGTTTGGACCCGAGATCGATCCCTTTTACCGGCTTGTCTCTTAATTTTGCGATAATCGACAACAAAGCAACAGGAGTTTTCGTTACATTTCCTATCAGACTGGCTTTCGAGGGACCTCCTTCTCATGAAGGAAATGGTTGTGGCATTGTCTTTCTGCTGTGGAGATAAAAACAGATTCTGCATGCTCCGCGTTTTGCATGGTTTTGACGGAATTTCGCCTGTTGAGGCTGGTTAATCAACATCAGGGTCTTAGGTAGATGCAGATGAGAAAAGCATCATTGCTGAAGCCTTAGTCCTCTTGCTTGTGACCAACCCTTGTTCTCCACGACAAACAACAGAGTTGATCTTGCTAGCCGACATTCCAGGTAGGACCCTATCCTTATATTACTTGAATTCATGAGATACATGAAGCTGTCGACAATGGCCATACACTTCCTGCTGCCAGATACCCCAAACTACAGACTAATCTTCCCGAATGAATGAGCTTTGAGATGTCATGACACTGGTAAGTCAGAGTTGGCAACTCTATTGAGAAACCTTAGCCTACTAATGCTATAAAATACATACAAACAAATTACTAAATTAAGGAAGCTGAGAACTTCAATGCTTTTGAATATATGAGACAGTGACTCGTGTGGATGATCTATGTCATTGAATTAGTAGATTTCTCCAGAATAAGGGCAGCCTTGGAGCTCTTGGGGTGCAGATCTTGGGGAGGGTGGTCCATGCAGTACCTGAGCAGTGGTGGATTGGCCCCACTAAATGCGGAATATTCCATCCTCCGGACAGGGGTGTGCAGGCGCCAAAATTCCCGTAAAGCGCGTCTCGTAATTTTGAGCTTGTCTGTCAACCTCAGCCTTGTCGCTTCACAGGGCGACCGACACCTTCATCTTTCCTTGTCCCTGCCGACAGCATACCCGCCTCACGATCCACCACAACAAGGCAACAAGACATTGCCCTTTCAGCTGGTCTTGACTGTCGACATGGCTGGTCGTCGCTCTGGCCGTGCTGCCGCTAGGCGCGCAGCTGCAGCTCTTGGTAAGCAACTTGCGGACTCCCTTCTCCCCTGCCATTTGAGCTCGTTGTGAGCACGATTGGCTGGCGCCCAAACAGTCTCTCATAAAATGCCTGCTGTGCCAATCTGAGAGAGATGTGATCCAATTTCATGTGTCAGGGCGCAGCATCATGCAAGCGCTCAAGGAGCTGTCCGTGAACCAGCCTCAAGGGCATCTAGCTGACTGTTCTTTCACATTTTAGAGAGCACCCCGAAGACATGGCAAGCTCTTGATGACGACGATGAGCCCATGCCCGATGCGGAGCCCGATACAAAGGACCAACCCGAGCCTGAGGAAGAGGCCAAAGACGAAGACGCCGAGGACGAGGCCGAGGAAGAAGCTGGCGAAGAAGAAGAGTCTGCAAAATCTCCCACTCCACCTCCGGAGCCAGTCATCCGAAGAAAGCGCCTCGGCCGCCCTCCCAAGAACAAGCCTCCCGACTGGGATTTAGGCATCGAGACTCCAGCTCGCGATTCCGACGCTACTCCGCGCAAACGTGGTCGAGGTGGTTGGCGCGGTCGCGGCGGTCGCAAAGGTGCACCTGCCCCAGTCACACAACAGCAAATCGACAAGGACGGCAACATGATGGATATCATCAACGACGAGGTCGATCTTCCCGAGGATCCTGAAGGTGAGACCAAGGTGGACAAGCTTGGCAACCTTCTGGGCGATCGCGAGTATCGATGCCGTACATTCACAGTCCTCGGTCGCGGAGACCGCCTCTACATGTTGTCTACCGAGCCTGCCCGTTGCGTCGGATTCCGAGATTCGTACTTGTTCTTCACCAAGCACCGCAAGCTCTGCAAGATCATCATCGACGATGACGAGAAGCGCGACATGATCGAGCGCGAGATCATTCCTCACTCCTACAAAGGCCGTTCCATCGGTATCGTCACTGCGCGATCAGTTTTCCGTGAGTTTGGCGCCCTCATCGTCGTTGGCGGACGTCGCATCATCGACGACTACGATATCGCACGTGCCAAGGAGGAAGGTGCCGTGGAGGGCGAGCTCGCCGATCCGAACGACAAATTCATACCTGGCGAGCCCTACAACAAGAACCAGTATGTCGCCTGGCATGGCGCCAGTGCTGTCTACCACACCAGTGCCCCAGCAGTCCCCGCGCAAACCGGAAAGGTCGATGTCAAGAAACGCCGAGTTGCGGTGAATGACGTGAACTGGCAGTTGGAGCATGCTCGTGAGGCATCGTAAGTTAACCATAGATGTTTAGATTCGCCTTCAATTGCTGACCGTTATGTCTAGTCTGTTCAACTCGCAGATCAACGCCATCCGCCGTCAAAACCAGAATGGCGTTTATGACATTCACACAAATACCATGCAGTACCCGGCCAACATGCAACCAACCCATGCTCAGATCGTGCAGGTCCCGCCTGCTGATCCAGATTCTGCAGAGGAGCCGTCTTCACAAGTCTTCCCTCAGCTGAAGCCCAGCGTTGCGCGTAACTTCATGGTCACCGACACATATCTTAAGACTCCACCTACAGGCATTGCCCCTGCGACCTTCGAGGGCCCCGATGTGGCTATTGCTGCCGAGAACAACGCGATGGCTGGTGACTTCTTGGCGCCGTTCCGCGGTCTGTCCGCTATCAGCGAGGAGATCAAGAACGAGCTGCCCCCTGAGTGCCGCAAAGCCTTCGACGAGGCTCTTGCACAGGAGAAAGCTTGGCATAAGAAATGGGGTACCGAGACAGAGGCCAAGTCTAGGCGCACGCCTACGATCGATAAGGCAATTGTTCCGTACTCTATGATGCAGTAATGAGCAGGGGCTTGCATGTCATGTTGCCCATGCGGGTTCTCGAGGTTGCGGCGTTTAGGTTATGGACAGGTTGACACCAGCTGTCTACGGAAAGGGATTGGCTTGTATCATTGTTTGTATTTTATACCAAAGGCATCACAGGGCGTCTCAGATTAGACGAGTGACGCCATTGCCCTCCATTCTATGGAGGCTACCTAGAGCAATTGATATTGCTGATAATATCGCCCTCTTTATCGTGCTGTGATCGCGTAAAGCTAGTCCCTTAAGCTAGTCATAACTGCTTGCTTCGGTCGATTCGTTGGGATACTTATTATGTTTTGCGATATATGGTAGCGCCAGTACTGCACAGACGTATGCGCCTCCCATGCCTATGACATGTTCGCAACGTGTTTTGCACGCTCGACTGCATGGCTGTCTTGAGCCAATATGATCCATCACTCACTGTCATCATCTGAACCATAATCTACTAGGCCAGCTTTCGGCTTTGCCGCTGGGGCAGCTGGGACAGCGGTAGCGGCATCCTTCTCGGCCGGCTTTTCTGGGAGCCCATTTTCTTTGGCTGACCTGGTCTCTTCACCCTTGTTGCTGCGACTCTGGCTGGCTGGAGGCTTTTCTGCAGCGCCGTGCTCCCCGTCTTTGCCCAGGGAGCTTGTCCGCCTCTTGATGCCCTTGATCACCTTCTCCTTTTCTCTCTTGCGCTTACGGCTGCTGACGGCCCACTCGTCGCCGCCGCCGCCCAGTTCCTGTGTCGCTTCGTTCCAGCCCTCGTCGTCGTCCTGCGGTGCCTGGTGGGCCCCCTTGGCTTGCGCCTCGCGGAACGCCTTCAGTCCCTCCTCGATCTCGATGCGCCGACGCTCCTCCTCCTGCCGACTGTTCTCGCGCACGCCGTCAAGGAACTCGATCTCGTCGTCGTCGAGCGCGCGGAACTGGTTACGGATCTTGTTGGCCTCCTCGAACGCCGCCTGCTTGGCTGCCTTGTTGGCCTGCAGCACGTCGTACAGCGAGCGCTCGCCGTTCGGGCCCACGTCGGCATTGGCGGCCCTCTGTGCCTCCTCGCGCTGCTTCTTCTCGGCGTCTAGCTGGGCTTGGACGGCGGCCCATTCTGCCTGCTTGCGCGAGGATACTGCTGAGGAAGACGGGTCCTGTGTGGTTGTCGCCCGTGGCGGGGAGACGGCGTCGCCTGTGCCGGCGTCGATCTGTCCGGCGGAGACGAAACGCGAGGCCATTGTTGAATATTGGGGAGCGCCTTTTGGGGTAGGAGAGAAGCTGCTGGCAACAAGGCTCTGGAGCTAGCGATTCCGTGCAGCAGGAGGCTGGACAGAGCAGAGCTCATGCATCGCGGCTCGAGGTCGAAAAGCTGTCATGGAGCACGCGGGTAAGAGTTCCAGAAGCCTGTTCAGTTTGTGGCCATGCCATGGTGGGGTGCATGAACACGCTCTAGCGAGCTGCTGGACCCCTGGGAAAGTGCCGATTGGATCGATCTCTTTCCAGTTCCCTCCTTCTCCCATTTGAAGTCCCAGCGCTGTAGCGAATCGGGATATCGTGTTTGAGCGAACTCACACAGGATCCTCCTTGATAATTACTCTTCAACTCATATTTGATCCCGGATCTTGAAGGATCAAATATCTCTACGCCAAGTTTCGCTGTTGTGGTGTCAGCATTATTAGTGACTATGGTACATTATAATTGTTCAACAACGATGCACCCTTGTCCATCACTCCAGATCAAGTCTCATACGAACTCCATCTCGTGACAATTCTCATCGCTCCACGCTTCTCCAAACATGATTCCATGTACATAACTCCCTCCCACGAGTTCCCATTGCAGGCCGTTCGCGCGGATAACGTAAGGTGTAATCCCGCCAGGCAGGAGCGCGATGCAGTCGCCGACCTGCGCCGACTCTGGGACGAGTGCCAAGTAACCTTCATGCGTTCGAGCAAGTCGTCGCTCTGTAGCCCTTGACAAGATTATGGCTAAGAAAAGCCCTGCTCGAGGAAAGAATGCGCCATGTATCAGAAATGGTAGGATGACAAGGAACTCGTACAATCGAGGGAACCAACGGCGAAACGGTAACATAAGAGTACGAAAGAATCGAAAACCGGGTGCTCTGGCCCTCCACGCTTTCAGGAACTCTGTAGTGTACAGCTCTATGTTTCTACAAGCAACCCCACGACTGATAGTAACGCAGAGGACTTGCATTGGTGGCTCGCCCGTCGGATATGCCTTGAGCGACTGACCAAATCGCTTCCAGTCGTCTATAGTTGCATAGAACCTGTACAACTCGTGAATGTTCCGGCCGATACGACCAAAGATCATCCCAAACATGGGAATTACATCTGACCAATTATCGATATCGGGAGCACTGGTATCTGTGTCAATTTGTGGTGCCCTCATCACTTTCTCAAGCGCGACAATGGAGTCTATGACAGCTCCCTTGAGACAGAGCGAGTCTAAGCCCTTTCTCTCAACCGTGAATATGTGACTGTGGCCACTAGCATTGAATGGTACAGGTAGTTTCTCATCCTGTTCAAAAGGATATAATGACTCGTCAATCGACGAGCTCCCAAAGTGATTGGGCAGTCGGGAACTCCAGTCGAATGCCCAGGACGGCAGATCTGCGTTCTGGGAACGCCCACCAAAAGATGATATATTGAATATGAGGAGGTTACGAGAGGTACTAATAATTGAGAATGCTATATTCTTGTAGCATTCACCCGTGGGCGTAGTGTAATCTGGACGTATGAGAGTTTCGGAACCATTCGTCAGACCTAGCAGTGCGTAGATCTTGTCTCTCGAATCAGTAGCATCGAATTCTCGGAAGCGGACGAGGTTGGTCAAAAGCTCATCATGATAATCGGCCTTTCGAAAGCGATCGCGCATGAACCTCATCAACAGCAAGCAGAAGAATTCTCTTACAAAGAGAAGCCTCATTACCTCTGCAGCTTGAAGAGCTTAGCTCATGGATTCGCGAAAATCATCCATCTTGAAATCCGTAATCGCCATTACTGCAACGTCGAAGACGTCCCAGGGCATCGTCATCGAGCCTATGACTAGCGCAACTTTCTGTGATAGGCAAACCTCTTGAACTACCCATACACGCGTCCACCAAGGTCTTCGCACTATGTCCATGAAACAATGCCGTTCTTCTTCCCGAAGAACGCGGTGGCCTTCAGAGTCATTGAAGGGATACCCGGTTGGGTTTCCGGTTGACAGCGCGGTGCAGAGAGCTATCGCGTCCTCTGTGCTTGACGAAGCCTCTCCAAGCCATACTAGTGTCGTCTCGCTTGAAGCATAAATACGCCCCATTAGGACCACTTGACTCTCTCGTTCCGATAAATCGATTTGGTTGATACAGATCGCATCGACCCAAAGGATGCGCAACTCATCCTTGAGGCGCAGGTGCTTGAGCGCAGAAAGTAAATTTTCAGTGATAGAAACGGAAACATCATTGCACCGGATTGGTATCTTCACTGTTGTATCGCCCCAAACATACGAGAGTACCTCGTACTTCGGCAGTGCTTCCAGTGGAAAAACGCTTAGGTTGGTTTGAACTTCATCATCAAAGCTAGAGCTCGGAAGCAACTTGAGTAGTCTAATATGCGGGCCGCCGGGCAAGCGCTCGATCGAGCCATACAACTCAGCCATGCGTCTATCTAGCTATGACGAGCCATTGGGTGACGGGTGGCCTTGATGGCTGAATTATCCTCAGGGATCATTGAAGAGATGAAGTTCAGCTGAGGGCAGTCAATGACCATGCAAGGCTGTTGCCAGCCTGTCACGTGTATTGGTCCAGGCCGAAGCTGAGAAGCAATGCAGCGAAGAACTGGAAGTCACCACCATGGATTCTGCCTGTCCAATCCAGTACGTGTGATAAGCCACACAAGCTAGTTATGGAGCAACCCTGGAGTTTAATACAACAATCTAATCAAGCTACCTAAATAGTGACAAACACTTTTGCTTTTTAGTATACATTCATCCGATCATGGATACGGCTTGTCTCGAGACACGGCGGAGCCGTGGTGGTTTGTGGCTGTGGTAATTGCCTCGACCGTCCGACCTGGGTAGGCTTGCACATCAATGCCGAACGCTTTTCGGCAGTTTATACTGATCCTTCCATTTGTTCCATGCATTTGCCCAACTCAATCCGCCGGCAGTGGTGGAAGCGGAGGAAGCGAAGGAAGCGTCGCCGGACGAGAAGCTGTCTTGCTAATCACCGCTGCTCTTCGGCTTGGTGATTGTGATCTTGTTTGACTTGGAATAGCCATATCGAGGCGAGTCAATATCAAAGGGTGATCTTGAACCGAGTTAGACCGCTCGCGCTGCAGTCGCGCTTCCCATTCCTTCCAATCGTCTTTGAGGCTGTTTGTCGGGCTTGTTTCTGCCTCGTCGTCCATACTCAGCCGTTCGGATATGGCTTGGCTGGTCCTGCTAGATGTCTTGCTAGCAAGAGACTTGCGGATGATGGCTCGTCTCTCAAGCTCCTCTTCTTGGACCCGCTCAGCCTTGCTCATCTTTCGTCTCCTTCGTCTCCTGGTGAAGTCTTTGTGGGATAGATATGGGTCATTGTGTTGTGCTTGGCGCAGCCGTCGGCGCCTGAGAAGGTAGGTCATTGCGAATGCAACCACTATAGCCAGGACGACAATGCCGCCCACGATGCCTATCAGCATCCAAATATGAGCAGGGCTCATATTTTGTGGTTTCTCTGTTGTATTTGTCGAAGTTGAAAATAGATCGTTGCGAGCATAGGCTCGACTATGAGGAAGTGAATGCATCTTGCTCTCACTTTGCGAGGACGTCTTCAATGGACCTGCCAAGTCATTCGACCAAATGTCCGTTAATTGATATAGGCAAGTCAATGGGGGAAGATGGCATGGCCAGGAGAGTCACTCGAGAGGATGGGCCAATCCGGCCATATATATCTATCAAATAAATGACACGGGGCGTGGGCGACAAGGTACAAACTGAAGTGCGATTGAGAAGGCAGTTATTATCAGTTGCACACTCGTCCGTCCAACGACCTACCTACGATCAACCAGCCCATCAACCCAGAAGCTGCCCTATATTCACCTGCCATCCCTGGAGGATATACACCCACTCCAGGCGGGATCAACCGTATTGCAACCCTTCGTTGCTATAATTGGGCCGTTTCACTTACACGAGATGGTGCTACCCGGACTGCGTAAAACGCCCTCAGCTAGGGCATATCAACTAACATGCCCAATTAGAAGGGTGTGTTGCGCATACGGTCCTCCGGGGGTTCATGCACCTTGCCGTAGGATTCGTGGCTTCGCTGGCGCATTCACCTGATAGTGTACGGCGTTGGGCGATTACTACCACGCCTCAGACACGGTTAGCGAGCCAGCCCCCAATAGTCCGGGGCGATTTAGTGACCGTCGGCCCTATCAGAACAGGCCGCCCTAGGGGGCGGAGCACCCCACTCGGGAGAACATATAAGCATCTTATGGGCAAGCTGTTAGCTACCTACTTTGGACGGGCGGGAGTAAGCTGGCGGGATGCACGATTTTCGTGAAGCTATCGGACGATCTGACCAAAGGGGGAACAGATGATCGCACTTCAGTTCAAATAAAGCAACTGTGTCCTGTAGCTTACAGTCCAGCGGCCTCTTCACCCTGAAAGCAAGGATTTACTTGTAAACTTGTGTGGAGATGTTTCAGGACCGCAGTACATCAGTTTCCTATCAGTGCTATCACCAGAGATCAGGAGAGTGTCCTTGTAGATGTTGCGACAATCACCCCAGCTGTCGCACGTCACCGTTGGGGGCTAGACTGAGCGACCGACGGCTATTGACTTGACCGAGCTGATATGGGAGTACGACTATTTCATCGATAAGCAAGGCAATGATATTGACTATATTTCTCGACCGTACGACAAACGCGGCTCTTGCGATTGGCTACTACAATGGCTAATAATCTCACAGCAACGCTGTAAGATACCTATGTGCAATCGCTGGGAAGCTGCCGTACGTTACAAGCATAGGTAAGATGTTACAGGTGACAATATGAGCCATCGGAGAAAGCAGTTATAGTCGCAGCATTCCTCTGCCTTCATAGAACACACTCACCGAGAGCTTCACCGGTTGTAACAAAAGAAACATTTGCAAGGTAGGTGGCACAGTAGTGTGGCCATGTCCGACCATAGATGGCCGAGCCTTGACGATCTTGCTGTTATATCTCTCGGTTAGGGAGCTTGAGCAACATGCCTCTGTTTAGTCAGAGGCTGATGCGGCGAGGCAAACTGGTGATGTGAAAGGAAGAGCAGACAACTTAACAGATAACTCCGGCGATCTTCAAGTGTATGAGCTCTCGGCCGAACAATCCTAAGTCCTGTAGTCAACGGCTAGGCAACAGCCCCCTCGAGCTGGCAGGATATCCTGAGCTAGAGGATGCAGCCGTTATTGTTTAGCTTATCCAATAGGCTACGTACTAACACGCCGTACTGTGCCGTTATGTGACGTCTTGGCCCGCGAAAGGCGTTGAATTCGGTATGCTCGGAAGACCGATCACGTCGAATGGGATAATAGGTAGAAGGTCAATTACTGGAATCTACTGAATCACATTGACTGATCGTCGCGCCTCGTTAAATATGGAAGTTCATGTAGTATCAAAGGCTGATAACGGCCACCATGCAGCCTTCGCCCTTAAGCCTAGCTCTGCTGCATCGGTGGATACGCATTTGACATCCCAGCTCCAAATTCGGCCATTACTCGTCAGCCTATCGTCAAACAATCTCAGCTACGCTCGAGCAGGAGAGTTCCTGCATTGGTTCGTTACTTGATGACAAAAATCATCTTTGTTATCTGCTAACAAGTACAATTGTAGGTGGGACGCATATCCTGTCCCTGAAGATGCACCTCCTCCTTACAATGATTCCACGGCCTGGGGCATAGTTCCAGCGTGGGGCTATGGCGTGGTCGTAAGATCCGGCAACTCTGCTATACCCCAAGGCACAGTATTCTGGGGATTCTGGCCAACTGCGGACATGTTAGTTCTTCTTGACTTGAAGCCTACAAAGCCAGCAGGATGCTGGAAGGAAGTCAGTCAACATCGTCAAAGGATGATGACGCTTTACAATATCTACCATGAGACGGGAAAGACTCTCGCGAGCCCCTTGAATCCCACAATAGGACAAGATGAGCTTCAAAATATGGCTTGGGAAGCTCTCTTCCGACCCACTTGGCAGAGTGGTTATCTGATCAGCCAGCATGTCTTCTCTCCGAAGGACGATAGTATAGCATCAATTCATCCGCTAGGTGTTGGTGAGTGGTCAACGGCCGATGCAGACCTCTCGCGCACTCTTCTAGTCAGCCTCTCAGCATCCGGCAAGACGGCCAGATCCTTTGCATACAATGTACTGCGACGGTCGAAATTATCGGGACCTCTGGGATTTCTGCAAGTCACATCCTCGCCATCCTTGATCGCCGATGTGCCACAGATATTGAAATCACCAATACCGACTAAAGCAATATCATACTCTAATATAAGTGACACGATGGAATGGGTGGCGGGACTCAACCCGTCTCGAGTTGTCGTCGTGGACTTTGGTGCCAGAGAGAATGCCCTTGCCAGTCTAGTCGATTCCGTGAAGGCTAGAGGAGCTTTAGCAGATGTAAAAATGACTATTCTCCAAGTTGGAAGCCAGCAGAAGGTACGCAGCACCATGGAGCTGCTGTTACAATCTTCTAAACTATGTGAATTAGGTATACTCAAACAAAGACCAACAAGCAGCGGCCCAAGAGATGTCAAAGTTTGGTAAGATTCAATTCAACGCTTCGGGAGTTCGTGATGCCGCTACTGGGTCCCTTGGGGCAGAGGCCTTCAATAAGGCTTTCGGCAGGGCCTGGAACGGTTGGCTCGAGGTCAGTCATACTCTCATGCCAGATATTCGTGTTGTTCAGGGGCAGGGAATAAGTGATAAAGATGGAGTCGAAGGTGGTTGGGATAGGCTCTCTCGGGGTCAAGTAGACTGTCAAGAGGGCTTAGTATATATAATGAGCAACTTGACTTAAAAGTGAGCTAAGAGGAGGGGAATATTATTCTATGAATGAGGGTCCGCATGTTTAAACCATTCTAGGCTAAGGAGATCAGTACTCTAGACTTTGATGTAATAGTACCTGGTGCCCATATCATACTCCAACACGACTTCCGTCTCCATCTGATCTACATTTATGGCAACTTGTCGCCATAGACTCACGTCATATGCCCCAGACATAATAGCTGGGGAAACCATTGCGCAAAGCCATCTTTTTGACTCTCCGCCACCTTCTCCAGATTCTATGTTTATCTCTCGCTCTAGAAGATCCCGTGATCCCGGTTGGATGGCTGACGCCGGACACAAGACGACAACCATGTTCAATCCAGTCAAGCGTAGAGCTCCCCTTGGAGGAGTCCAACTGACAACCATACCAGGTCGAATGCGCTCCTTGAAAGGAATGGACTGTGCGCCAGGTGATGAATCAAAACTTGAGTTGAAGAATAGTGGATGATCGTCGGATTCAGTCACAGCCACACTGGGATTACTAGCAGTCGTAGATGCGCTGCGTTGGGAGTCGATGTGAAGTTGCCAGAATTTAGACTGAAATGCTTGTGCTTGTTCTAAAATGATACCGGGAGTTCGAAGGCACCGACCCAAGAACTCGGGGATTGGCAGGCGTAGGAGTTGCTGTCCAGACTCGGTAGGAGCAAGAATGGCTCCTGAAACTGCTGGAGTTCCGGACTGATGAATAATCCTGTGAGATATCGGTTTCTTTGGAATGAAGGAGAAAAGACTTACATTGTTCTCAATCCACTGCTTGAGTTGCTCATTGGACCATGTCGATGGTGAAGCAGGGTCATACTTCAAAGTTCCCGCCTTCGGCACAACAACCCTTAGCAGCTCTGCATACCGTAGAGTATTCTTACTGGCACCAATATCGGCCAAGCAAGGATTGACGCATGCGATGACAATGGTCTTGCAGCCACGAGTTCCCGCAGGGTCAAAGACATGTTTCAAGGTTTTGGTAAGAGCACTGTGGCGGAAAGGAATGTATGGCTTCTTCGGAGGCTTGCCAGCAATCGACAAAGAATCCAAAGTTGCTCTACCACGAATACAATCCTTGAGCACTGATAGGCTTTTGTTAATCTCACGTGTCTCTTTCATGCGATTCGCATCGTGGGAGGCAATATCTCGAGCAGCCTCTGACCCGGCAAGGTCAATGAGATATAGTGTGCCATCTTGTGCCGACGGTATTGCAGTGTTCTCAATGCGGAGACGACAAATTGCATGAGAACGGGACGATGTGTCATTCTTGAGAGTTGCTTCTGTTTTCCGGAAAGAGGCCGCAGTCTCGATGTAATTGAGCAAGGTTTCGGTGTCGCTGACGAGATGTTCTATGACACCTGCTAATTGTGTTGTTCCAAATGAATCCTCAAGGACGGATATCTGTTTGCGGGAATTGAGAAGATCTGGGATGCGAAGTTTTAGTCTCGTAATGAATTCGAGACAACAGAAACAATACTGTACTTACCGTAGGCATTGTTGCCTGCAAGCTCAACGATGCAAGCATAGACCTTCTTCTCACCTTCTAGCTGACCTCCGGTGAGATCTGTTGCAACAAGTCGCTCAAGCCCGCTGACCGTGAAGCTCTTTCCGGAACCTGTTTGCCCGTATGCAAATACAGTTGCAACGCCGCCGCTCCAGGCCCATGAAACCAATGGCTTGACTAACAACTCATATAGTTCACCTGTGGTTGAATTCTCACCGAAGACGTGATCTATGGCATAATCTGATGACTGAATGGGTTGCCGTCAGAAAGAATCACAGCCCCTGAGATTGATTCGTCTTACCGTGATTGTTGGTGGACCCCTGACTCTTTGTCTCAATTCGTGGATATCGACTACGCCATCTTCACTGTCTCGGACAAATACGCCAGCTGGAAACCCTGCTGAGATTTCATCTTCTAGGAGCGGCCGGATTCGCGTGCTCACAACAATGTTCTCTGTAGCGCTTGTTGTGGTGCTATCCTTGGCATTTCTAGGCTTTGGCTTGTACTCTCTTACGAGCTTTCGATATCGCTCGGCATTGTCAATCATTAACTGCTCCATGTCTCAATAGTTCCAAGGGAGAAAAGAGTCACCAAGTTTTTGAACCGAGGGCTTTCAGTTAGAATTACTACACGAATGAATTTTATAGTTATTCTGTTGATTGTTAAAATACCGAAATGATTCCGACATGTCCAATGTCGCAACTTGTGTGTGGTGCTAAGTTGTTGCCTGAAAATTCAAAACAATCGCCCCCCAGGCAACGAGATAGCAACCCAATTACTTGGGTCGCGTAAGCGAACTTCTGCCGATTTGGATCCAACCAGTCTGGAAAATGCAAAGAACATCAAGATAGGAGTCGAATGAAATATGGAAAATCTGACACCCATCTTACCTAAATTAGCAGGTGACAGCCAAACTTCACCAAGAAAGGGTTGTGGACAAAGCTTTAACAGCCCTGCCGAAGCTCAATCTGGAAGTATTGGTCCCTTCAGCACGTTTGAGTATGTATCGGTCCCTGCCTGATGATATAGGCGGAAATGATAACAGAAGATGCAAGGCAGCAATTCTCACGGAAGTCTCGAGTTGTCTTGCAGCATAGTAGATTTAAAAAATCAAATGTGATTTAATTGGATACATGGAATGGATCTTATCTAGTTAGGGTCTTAGACTCTATGGCAATGTGTAACCGCCATCAATCACGAGATTTGCGCCTAACCCTCTATTAGCATCTGGAAGTAGCTGGGATAGTTCTGGTGCATACCAGTCATATAGCTGCTCGCATCGCTGGCGAGGTATACGTACGAGCCTTTCAGCTCGGAGGTTTGACATAATCGCGAAGCTGGGATCATGCCAAACCATTTATCTCTCCACTCCTTGGGGTGCACATCTAGCATCTCGGTTGCAATGAACCCCTGGTAACTATTAGCATTCAATAAAGTAACGAAACCTCTGAGGTACGCACTGGCGACACGCAGTTGACTCTCGCAAAATCTGTCCATTCAACGGCCAGACTCTTGGCCAGATGAATCACACCTGCCTTGCTGGCATTGTAAGCGGCCTGTTTCTGTGGCACATTCACAAGAATGCCGCTGACACTGGCGGTGAAGATAATGCTTCCTCTCGTCTTCGAGCCCTTCATGACATTGGCAGCAGCCTGTGCTGTCCAGAAAGCCCCATGGAAGTTCACATCAAGTATCTTTCTGAACTTGTCTTCGGGGTAGTCCTCTGCAGGAATATGGTCTGCAATACCAGCATTCGCAACCACGATGTCGAGCCCCCCAAGATCCTTAGCTGCCTGCTCTGTGACAGCAACAACGGAAGCGCGGTCTGTGACGTTACACTGATAGGCCTTGATAGTACGGCCTGGGTGCGCAGATGATAGTGACTTGACTAGCGATGATACCTCGTTCGTGGAGGTTGATGAGTAGGTAAAGCCAACCGAAGCGCCGGCCTCAAGAAACCCAACAACGACTTGTTGGCCAATGCCTCGGGAGCCACCAGTCACGAGTGCTGTTTTTCCATCGAGGGAGAAGTGTGACAGCACTGGAGCAGTGGGATTCGGATGTTCAGCGAGAACCATGATTGCGATCTTCTTAGCGGCTTGCAATGGCTTCAGGGGATGGATCTGAGTAATTTGATTGGTCACAAAGCAGCTTTGGGTCTGACAAAATATTATTGGGAGTGAGGATCAAGGAAAGTATAGTATTTCAACCTGTCCAACAACCGCACTCTCACAAGTAGAAATTTGTAGACTACAAGGTCCAATCCCGCCCGTATTGTCCATTTCATCAAACCACGAGCACGACTAGAATCTTCAGGTGACCCCAGAAACTGTGTTCTATTGTGGAGTCTCCGGGTTATGGGTGACTGTCGACCACCTCCGCAAAATTAAGGAGAGTGGAGCTAATGAGGTCAGAGATGTTGGGGTTACAGGTTAGCACTCGTATCTAAAATGCGTATCGTGATGAATGCCTCTCAAAAGTTTTCAGAGCAAATGTGACCTGAAAATTATTGATTGAAGGTGATACCGTGTATCCTAGTGTCCAGATTAGATTCTGGTATAGAAATGCACAGGACATAAATATAGAATGCTGTGAGACACTTGACGATTACAAAAATGGCAGACAGTGAATAATACATAGAGCAACGAGCTTAACTGATGTCCGTATTCCATTATTTTTGAACGCCCTCAATGATAACCTTCAAGGTATTCTCCTGAGCTTGTCTCACCAGCTCAAATGCATCAACCGCCTGCTCGAACTTAAAACGATGGGTAATAAGCTTGCTTGGCTGAATCTTTCCGCTGGCGATCAACTTAACAGCCTGGGGATAACATCCAGTAGAGTAGCGGATAGAGCCTTTGATATTTAGGGCCCGAATGCATGCTGTCGTGATGGGGAAAGTAACATTTTCTCTACCCATTCCCGCCTGAACATACGTGCCACCTTTCTTAGCAGCAAAAATCCCTGCTTGGATACACGGTTCTGCACCAGTGCACTCCAGCACAACGTCTGCTCCTTCGCCAAGTCCAAATTCAGCTACAATTTTCTCGCCCACTGCACGAGCCGCATCCACGGGATCTGTTCCTTCAGGGGCGCTGGTGTTCGACACATAGACACCATCGGCCGCAAAATCTCGTGCAAACTGTGCTCGAGACTCGGAAATGTCCACGCCAATGACTTTGCTAGCACCGGAAGCCTTGGCTACAGCCTGGCATAGGACACCAATAGGTCCACAGCCAAAAACTAGAACGCTTTGTCCAGCACGGAGGTCGGCCACCTTGACGATCTGAACCGCAACTGCGACCGGTTCTACTAGAGCACCATCCTCGGCAGACATATGCTCGGGAATAGGATAGACGTAGTCAGAAGCGACAGTGTAGTACTTTTGCAGTGTGCCATCATGAGGGGGTGTAGCTGCGAAGACTGTGTCCTCACAAAGGTTGTACGCGCCTGACCGACAAAAGTCGCATCGCCGGCAGGGCACGCCAGGCTCAATTGCCACACGGTCACCGACCTTAACGTTCTTTACTTTCTTACCGACCTCAACAACAACACCAGCACTTTCGTGGCCAAGCACAATTGGGCTCTGGAGGATGAAGTCACCAATGCGACCTCTTTGCCAGTAGTGCACATCACTGCCGCAGATGCCAGTCTGCTCTACATGGATGCGCACATCGTGCTCATCACGAAGTGAAGGAACTGGGCGATCCTCGAACGAGACGTTCTTAATCGATTGAAGAACAAATGCTCGATTCTACATCATGTTAGTCAAATAGCATTAATCAACAGGACACGGAGGTTATAAGATGTTGACTCACTACTTCCGTCATGGTGATTTGTTATGAGTTTGAGAAGGAAATGAGATGATGCAAGAAGGCTCACCTCAAATAGCAACGCATGTGTAATGGCTCTCATGTTCCTTTTCATTCATTGTTTAGGTATCTGACGATGTCTTGCGGGGGTGGTCTCTCAACCGCTACTCAGGCTTAAGGGTGACAAAGACCCGCCGCTTCCCCACAGCAGCATACAGTCAACTATCGGAGTACACACACCTTCGACACACAAAGATATATGCATAGCGATGAGACAGACCCCAAAAGACGTTGTAAAGATGATATCAAAACGAGCCAGCCAATCGCAAACATGGATGCCACCTACCAAGATTTAGCCCAGCGCGTGCAGTCTCAATGGCTCGAGAAGAAGTCACAAGGCCAACGGCTCATTATCGCCCTGGCTGGACCCCCTGGGTCTGGAAAGACGACGATCGCCAGGCACATCGTGGAGCACGTGGCTGCCCTGCCCTTCAGCCCCTCTATTGTTGCTATCTCCGCAGACGGCTTTCATCTCTCATTAGCTACCCTACGTGGCCTTCCTAATGCAGCCGAAGCAATAGCTAGAAGAGGCGCACCCTGGACTTTCGATGGTGCCGCTATCGTCAACTTAGTCCGGAGCCTTCGGTCTGGAAGCGGCCAGCACGCTGTCACCGCCCCTACATTTGATCACGCGGTCAAGGATCCCGTTATCGATGGGCTGACAGTCGGCCCTGATGTTGAAGTATGCCTTCTGGAGGGCAACTACCTGCTCAGCGATGAGCCCCCCTGGAGCGATATCGCAGACCTTGTTGATGACAGATGGCTTGTCAAGGTCGACCCAATACTGGCCAGAGATCGAGTTGCTAGACGGCACCTAAAGGCAGGCATTGAGGATACGATGGAGAAAGCACTTAAAAGAGCTGAAGAAAATGACATGGTGAATGGGAAATATGTCATGATTCATAGTCAGGGCCGCTTCGATGTTCTGATCGACAGTATAGAGCAAAGGAAGCCCTGATTTACGAGATAATTAGAAACACAATACAAACTCCGCGCATCCTATAATTCAGTATTCCACATCGAACACGGTCTTGAGTGACGTTCTGTGCAAGTGAATAGTGGACAACACATCTATACTCTCAACTTAATCATCGACTGCCCTGCTTAGAGCACTGCTCCCATGTCCATTCTCCAAGACGGGTTAGGAACCAGAACACACTACACACATCATGTGCATTGACGTTCCTGACAATCAATGGAGAAAGGTGACTGTCACCTCCCGCTACTATTTGGACGATTTAGCTAGTGCGTTGGCTTAGCGGCCCCAGAGTCAAGTCACGGTGAAAGTCACCCTAATCGGTGTAACTCGCCGGTGTTTACAGATACATAGATCGAGATGAGGAGGCATTTCATCAGCTTGGGAACTTTTGGAAAGTGCTATCTCAAGTTCAGGCAGGGTCTTTATTCTCCAAAACAGAGCGAACTCGATTTCATTTCAAAGCTCTTGTCATAAACAGAAATCAAATCTGTCAAACAAATTTTGTAAAATACTCTTGTGCAATGGCAGCTACTAACGGTACAAATGGACGGCAGTCCATCCGCAAACCGAACCCTCCTGTCGAGGACAGTGTCTTCAAGTCATTCAGATTAGACGGTCGGACCGTTATCGTCACTGGAGGCTGCGGAGGCATTGGTTACGAAATATCTCGAGGCCTTGCTGAAGCTGGAGCCAATGTAAGAGACGAATTCTAACCTTTTTTTTTGTTGATGCAAAATTGCTAAGTGATTATTATCTCTGCTCAGCTTGCTCTGTGGTATCACACTTCTCAGACGGCACAGAAACTGGCCGCTAAGATTGCTTCAGATTTTGGTGTCAAAGTCCAGACTTATAAAGTGGATGTTCGCAGTCATGAAGCAGTCGAAGGCGCAGTTGCTCAGGTGGTTACCGACTTTGGTCGACTTGATGTTATGATTGCGAACGCCGGCATTCCCACCAAGGCTGGCGGTCTAGATGATAAGATCGAGGACTGGAACAATGTCCGTGCTATCGATTTTGATGGTGCATACTACTGCATGCGGGCTGCTGGCCGTGTCTTCCGTGAACAGAAGCGCGGTGTTGGTATTATCACTGCAAGCATGAGTGGACATGCTGCGAATGTTCCTCAAGAGCAGAGCTGCTACAATGCATGCAAGGCTGGATGCATTCATCTCGCCAAGAGTCTCTCAGTTGAATGGGCGAAGTGGGGAGGACGGATCAACTCAGTCAGTCCTGGATATATCGATACCGCCATATCTGGTGACTGCCCATTCGAGATGAAGGAGGAGTGGTTCAGTTTGACCCCAATGATGCGAGATGCTGATCCCAGGGAGCTAAAAGGCGTATACTTGTATCTTGCTAGCGACGCCAGCTCCTACACTACGGGAGCGGATTTTGTTGTCGATGGCGGCTATACAGCTAGGTAAATGTAGCAGATAGTCTAAATATGAAAACAAAAGTAACGTTAACGTTGTTCAAGAGTGCTTCCGATTGATACTATATGAATTTCAGACATGGATTGCGACAAATATGGAAACATGAAGGTCAATGTGTCATATTGTGGAAGGAATACGAGTCTATAACTGATGCAAAACATTTAGTCAAGGAGGAATATAATACTAGGTCCAAGGGACTCATGACTTCGGTCTCAAGCTCGAATACATATATCTATTAATGCGTACCTTATCGCGGCAGTGGGAACCCTTTCGAGAACGACATATTACATTCAAGAAAACACTACAGACATTTAAGTCATTAGTACTCCAAAGCATAGGTTTCATTGGTAATTTCAACAAATCTGGTTTTATTGTCACATGGTCGCGGGATCGCAGGGTGCTTGATCTACAACTAGCTCCATAAAGTCTCTCCGTGGCTCTGTCAACGTCAGACAGTCATCTGATGACTTGGTGAAATAGCGGGGGTTAAAAGCCCCCTATGCAAGGATACAAAGGCAATGATCCTGGAAAGTTTGAGTAAATTCCAACCTTCACTTTGAATGAAGTCAACACATTGAATTGTACAATGTGGTTGAAGCAACTATTCCGGATCCATCATTACAATGCTGGAAATAGATGATTTTCTGGAAAGACTTTGTCCATGAGTCCCTTCCACACCCGTAATCATATTCGTGTAAGAATCCAGCCTGTTCCTTGAAACATTGCCGCCTCATTGCTCGTTTGAGTGGTGTCCTACAACATGATCTACGTGAACAGGAGCACAGCCGTGAAGTCCCGTAGCTCAGCCTAGTAGCTCCAAATTAGCGATACCTACGAGGCAATTATCTATACGCCGAGCAATGATTAGCGAGTCATGGCGGAGGTTGACAGTCAACCAGGCTTGGATTCATTCCCCGCCAAAATAGCGCGATAGCGTCACTGCGATCCATCTCCCCCAGACCCACCACATCGTTCCCCTCTCTCCAGATTTTGAAATCAAATCCCCACTGGGGTGCTGAAGTGTACATACACTCTTTTCCCTAACCCCGGTCTATGTTATTGTTTCTGGCGTGTATATATGGAGTCGATCTCTCTTTGTTGTCTCTCCGTTGTCGAGTATCAGAGAAGTTACAGCTATAGGCTCCTTCGTCTTGGCCCAGAGGCATTCCCAGTTTTCCAATTTTCATTGACTCATTTCCTCTTCTAGTCGGGTGACATTTCATTATGGCTTCTCAGGTGGAAAGGGATGCCAAAATCGTCGGCATGGCGCTGGCAGAAGTTTTGCCTCAGACTGAAAAATACTGGTTTCAACAGCCTCATCTGCTACAGCTGAACCTTCTGCTCCTTGTTCCTTTACTTTCAAGTTCCGTCTCTGGATATGATGGTGAGTACTTGGCCTGTCAATAGTCTTCACAATCGCTGACGTGATTTTCCCTCAGGATCTCTAATGAACGGCCTCCAGTCTCTCGAGCAATGGCGAGACTACTTCGGTAACCCACAAGGAGCACGGCTCGGACTCGTCAATGCAGCTCAATCCATCGGCTCGGTGGCAGCTTTGCCCCTCGTTGGAACTTTTGCAGACAAGTTTGGCCGCAAGCCCATCCTCCTCACTGGAATAATTCTCATCTGCATTGCATCGGCCATACAAGCTGCATCTGTAAATTACGCTATGTTTGTGGTCTCAAGAGTCATTGTTGGGTTTGGTGGGATGTTTGTTGTGCATCCTTCACCAATGTTGATTGCTGAATTGGCCTACCCGACACATCGAGGAAAGTACACTTCAGCATTCTGGACTCTTTATTATTTGGGTGCTATCCTCGCGTCATGGACAACATTTGGAACACAGGCTCACGACAGTACTATCTCTTGGCGAATCCCCTCGGCACTTCAAGCAGGCTTTCCTTTGGTTCAGCTGCTATTCTATTATTGGGTCCCTGAGTCTCCTCGATGGCTCGTGGCTCAGGACCGCACAAGCGAAGCAGGCGCCGTTCTCACCCGTTATCACGACCCAGTGACAGAAAATAGCCCCCTTGTTAGTCGTGAACTGGCTGAGATTGTCCAAACGATTCAGGATTCCAAAGAAGCCAAGTCAACCACATGGTCAGCCCTTGTTAGCACTCCAGGCAACCGCAAAAGAACACTTATTGCAGTGTGTACAGGCGCTTTCGCTCAGTGGAATGGAATTGGCGTCGTGAGCTATTATCTTACACTGGTTTTGAACACTGTGGGAATCACGGACTCTTTTGACCAGACTCTCATCAATGGCCTTCTCCAAATCTTCAACTTTGGAGCTGCGCTTAGTGCAGCATTCCTTGTCGATCGACTTGGACGGCGAACGCTGTTTCTGTGGTCGAGCGTGGGAATGCTTGTCTCCTATATTGTCTGGACTGCATGCTCTGCTGTTAATTCCGATACAGGCAACAAGGCTGCTGGCATCGTTGTGGTTGTTTGTCTCTTCATCTACTTCTTCCATTACGATATCGCTTGGACACCTCTCCTACTGGGGTATCCCACCGAAATCTTCCCCTACGCACTTCGGGCAAAGGGAATTGCGGTAGAACTGTTTGCTATCTATGGGTCCCTCATAATCGCTGCCTTCACAAATCCTATCGGCCTCGAAAACATTGGCTGGAAATTCTACATCGTTTTTTGTGTTCTCCTCCTCTGCTTCCTCGTCATCACCTACTATCTCTTCCCTGAAACTAGGGGTTACAGTTTGGAAGAAATTGCTAAGATATTTGATGGCGAAGATGCTATCAACGAGAGCAGGGTGCGAGCAACAGAGACCAAAATGGGCGACGACGCAGCTGATAACGTCAGCCATTACGAGAAGGTGTGAATTTCCTGAGCAGACTAGCCCATTATAATAGCTGCGTCACAATCTATCTTTGTATGACATAGAAGACTCAATTCCATTCAAATCCTCCGGGGAAAAAAAGAAAATTAGATTATCGTGAACGGAGTGTTGCGTTGATGATTGAAGTGGGAGCCATTCAGATATAATCTTATTATACAGGACTTGTCAGAGGCGGATCAACAACATTTACCCCCTAAACTCTTGATGCCACTTTCCACTGTTTTGGTTACAATGTAGTGTGTTATTTGAGTGTTGATCGGCAGCAACATCTTTCACCACATACATCTTTCCGCAGACATCTCCTGTTGAGTCAGACATGCTCTTCTTGTCCTCCTTCATGTGCAGCTAGGATTACAAGTTATACACAAAATGCTACTGGTCCACCTGAATGGTCGTTGCGAAAGACCTGACACATGCCCATTGTTCATCAATTTGGGCTATGTGAGAGAACTAGCAGCGGAGCCGAGGCGGGTTTATGCTACCCCCGAGAATTAGAGAGCGATCCCCAGTTTCTGCCCCAAACCTGAATCAAGAAATCGATCTAGCGTGGAGACCCCGTCGAGCGCTGTGCCTTTATCATGACTCGCGGCCCCTGTTTCCCCACGTCATTGGTCCCAAGGTCGAGAGTCCCCCTATCTCCACAATTAGCTTGTAGGCACCGGAGCCCAGTTCCGATCGACTGTCAACCTGACCGAAACAACGTAGGCGACAGTCGACTTTCAATCGGAGGTCGGGATACCAAGTCAATGCATCATGGATGCCAACCTATCCGTCCATAGTGCACCGCAGGCGAGTGGTCAACTGTCCTCAACTGCAGTTGACAATGACCCTCTTTCCGACATGCCGTATATTGGATTATCCGATGAGGCATGCAAAGAGTGTCGTAGAAGAAAGGCTCGTTGTGACCGGGCACTACCGACATGTGATGTCTGTATCAAGTATAGGAGGCATTGCTTGTACGAGAAGCACTCGAGGACGCCACTTACACGAAAGTAAGGATTGCTAGAGAAGTGCGAACCCGCGAAACCAAAATTCTGACTGGTCCTTCTATACAAATCTAGGCACCTAACTGAGGTTGAAACAAAACTTGAGAGAGCAGAGGCGCTTGTTAAGCGCATGCGCACACTTGTCCCACCTCATCTTCGATCATGGGAGAAAGGGGGGCATGTGCCGCCTGCCGTTCACCAGCAACAACCGGAAGAGCCGTTCAACTTCTCAAATGCTCCTGAACCAAGGCATCACAATGCTGAGGGTGTTCTGCCGGGATCAAGTAGGAGTACCTCGACATCTGCGTTGAACTCTCAGCAGAGCGGGCTTGACAATGAGCACGCCCCACGTCCCACCGAATTAGATCATCAGAGAATGCTCGAGGGAACACCGCGTGATGATTTTGAATGGTGCGAAAAGGAGCCTACACGACCTCATGGCCTGTCGCCGGATGGAACCAGTGAAGCTGTGGAGGAGGAGAGCCCCTCCGATGGGATGGCATCCTTAGTTGTCAACGAAAGGGAAGCAGGTTACCTGGGAGTTGCATCCGGCGCGGCCCTCCTGCGGCTTCTCGAGCCAAACTCGCGTTGGAAGACTTACTCACGTTCTCAGCAAACTGCGCAACATGTACTGCCCTTGACGGCACAACCGAATCCCAATCGCCATGTAGCAGAAGCGATGATCGATGCATACTTCAGAGTATATCACGTTAGCTATCCTATCATCCATGAGCCCACATTCCGTGCACAGTACAGCGAGATTATCAGTCGTCCGAACGGGTCATGCTGGGTAGTATTAGCCTACATTGTGGCAGCAATTGGTGTCTGGACTACAGCTACATCATCAACAGACACGCTTGACATGGCATTATTTGAGAAGGCGCGTTCGATGCTAAGCTTTGATTTTCTGGAATTGGGGAATTTAACCCTCGTGCAAGCCTTGACACTCGCATCCAATTATCAGCAAAAGCGCGACAAGCCTAATTCGGGCTATAATTATCTTGGCCTAGCTGTGAGGATGGCCATGGGCTTAGGACTACATAAGGAGTTTCAGGGGTGGAATATCTCACCACTAAATATGGAAATCCGTAGGCGAGTATGGTGGTCGTTATGTGTATTTGATGTTGGGGCAACGGTCACTTTTAGCCGACCAGACGTGTGGCCATACAAGGGGGTCGAGGTTGCTTTTCCCCTGAATGTAAATGATAAGGTAAGTTGTTCGAACCTATTTGAATGTGATACCTGGTTCTAATCATGATATAGGATTTAACTGCTGCATCTACGTCGTACCCCCCCGAGACAAATCAAATCACACCGTATACGGCGGTGACAACACAAGCTCGATTCCATATAGCAACGCACGAATGCTACGAAAAGGTCATCTCAAAGCCTTTTCCATCAGCCGAAGAGCTCCTTCGTCTAGATAACGAGCTCATTGGAAGCTGGCAAGCTGCGTTACCGTCCTTTTTCTCGGAGGCTGCTATACTTCCTCCGAAATACGCTTTGTGTCAAGCAGTCATGTCTTGGCGGCTACGAAACCTGCGCATTATTATGTATCGATCCTTTGTGATACGCCAGGCACTTAGAAGACGCACGGATTCCGATACGGCTAGCACAGAGGCATACGATCGCTGCCTAGCAGCTGCAAAATCAACGATCGAGATGATTGCGGATTACTGGGGACGACAGGAGCACAACCGACTGTCCGCATGGTATTCACTGTAAGAACAATATCGAATATTCACTGCTGTAGTGGCTCATTCTCTCTAGGTATTTTCTTTTTCAAGCTGCTCTCATCCCGTGTATCTGCCTTCGCAATGAGCCCTCGTCAAGTTTTGCTCCCGACTGGCGAGCCCAACTCAATACCACGCTTCACACAATCATGGCATTGGCTCCTGTGAACGCAAGCTCGGGTAGATGTTATCAGATCATCTCTGATCTGTGTGGGAGATACCTCAATACACCTCAACTTGAGGGGGGTGGTGCCCAGCCCGATAATGGAAATGGTCTTGCCATTGAGAATCAGACTGCGGAGCAGACAGCGCATATGGATACGTGGCCAGCGGAACAACCTGTGGCAGAAAGTCTTCAAACACAAATCAACAGCGTCTTTAGCATGATGTGGCCGAATGTGCCTCCTATGGAGGCTGCGAATGTTGTAATGGGTGACGACGCTGGATGGATGGAATTTCTGCGAGCAGGAAGTATAGACAACTGGGCAGGCCCGAATCAATAGCGATGGGCTTTGATCTTACCTGGCTTATGATTTTATCCCAAAATCATGGAACGTCAAGAAGTCACACACTGGAAGCAGACAAGAAGCGAGTGGAGCGTGTCTGTGGTCTTGAAAGCCAGCCTCGACACTTCCCTGGGCAAACATGCTCTTGACTTCGTGCTCTAATTAGTTCGACAAGTCCGATTCACGGATTCAACCAAGTCATGGAGAGAGGAATCGTCTTCAACTGTCCCCCACAGCGTATTTAAAAAGTCATATGTTCTATTAGTGACGTCGTTACAACTCCACAAAATTGCCGAATAAAACGGCCGAAATCCACACATACCCCATGTTTTGCTCCAAATTTCTCCAATGACTCGTCCGCACCCTGTTGGACCTCCACATGGGCAGGGCATTAAGGCCTGGGCATCCCCGCAGCATCTCCAAGTCTCAAGATCCCGCATGCCGGTACCAGGTTACAATATCGTAGCTACCGGATGCCCTCCGGCTGTGGCGCCGGGCTCAAGAGCATTCAACATATAGATAAGCAGATGCATCGCCCGAGCTGACTCCGATCGCTCGAAATATTATTGGCCCAGGGTTGTCTTCGCGTCTAAGTCAATTGTCATGAAGCTGTCACCAATCGTTGCCGCCGGAGCCATTGCCGCCAGGCAAAGCAACTGCACAGGTAAGCCGCCTGTAATAGACTACAATGCGGCGCCGCCAAACCTCTCAACTCTTGCAAACTCTAGTCTTTTCGAGACATGGAGACCTAGAGCGCATGTCTTACCTCCATTTGGTCAAATAGGAGATCCGTGTATGCATTACACTGATGCAGAAACGGGTCTCTTCCACGTTGGCTGGCTACACAGTGGTGCTGCCGGGGCTACGACCGATGATCTTGTGACCTACCACGATCTCAATCCCGACGGAGCCCCATTCATCGTTGCCGGCGGTGTGAACGACCCTATTGCCGTCTTTGATGGCTCAGTCATTCCTAGTGGTATTGGGGGGCAACCAACTCTGCTGTACACCTCGGTGTCGTATTTGCCCATTCAGTGGACCATTGCTTACACTAGAGGAAGTGAGACGCAATCTCTAGCGGTCTCATCTGATGGTGGACGTAACTTCACCAAGCTTGAACAAGGACCCGTCATCCCCTCTCCGCCGTTCGCAGTCAACGTGACCGGCTTCCGCGATCCCTACGTCTTTCAAAACGCGCAGCTGGATTCGCTCCTCGGCAGTGATGAGGGTACCTGGTATGTGATTATATCGGGTGGTGTGCATGGCGATGGTCCCAGCCAATTCCTATATCGACAATACGACACAGACTTCCAATATTGGGAAGAGCTCGGCCAGTGGTGGCATGAACCCGCGAACTCAACTTGGGGCAATGGTGACTGGGCTGGACGATGGGGCTTCAATTTTGAAGTCGGTAACGTATTCAGCCTTGACCAAGATGGATACAATACCGAAGGTGAAGTGTTCACCACTTTAGGTGCTGAATGGTCGCTCGATCCTATTGTACCGCAGGTCTCAGACTTCCGTGACATGCTGTGGGCAGCCGGCAACGTTTCTCTGAAGGACGGCACTGCCAAGTTCACGCCTACCATGGCTGGACGTTTGGACTGGGGCGCATCTGCATATGCCGCGGCTGGAAAAGTCCTGCCAGCGTCTTCACTGGCGTCAAGTAAGAGCGGTGCGCCTGATCGGTTCATTTCATACGTATGGCTTACTGGCGACTTCTATGGTACCCTTGACCCTGCGACAAATCAACAGAACTGGACAGGTGCTCTGCTACTCCCTCGAGAATTAAGCGTAGGCAAAATCAGCAATGTTGTGGACAACGACCTCTCACGGGAAACTGGGTCATGGCGGATAGCAAGCAATACCTCTGGTGTCTTGGAGCTCACCACTCTCAAACAGGAGATTGCGAGAGAGCCGCTGGCTGCTCTGCTGAACGGCACGACATCCACCGAGCCTGGCCGAACAGTGAACGCCTCTGGAATTGCAGCGTTTCAGAAGTCGCCCGATACCAAGTTCTATGTTCTCAAGACGTCTCTCAAGTTTCCACAGTCAGCTCGTGGAAGCGATCTCAAAGCGGGCTTCCAGATCTTGGCTTCTGAGTATGAGTCGACGACAATTTACTACCAATTCTCCAACGAGTCTATCATTATCGACCGGAGCAACACAAGCGCGGCGGCTTTAACCACGAATGACATTGATTCAAGAAACGAAGCTGGCAAACTGCGATTGTTCGACGTCGTCCAGGCTGGCGAGGAAGAAGTAGAAACACTTGATTTGACTATCATAGTCGATAATGCAGTCGTCGAGGTGCACGCTAACAGCAGGTTTGCCTTGGGCACTTGGGCTAGGTGAGTGATAGATGTGTCTTGGAAGTTGGAAGCACCCGCTAACTCAACAGGTCTTGGTATAATTCCTCAAAGGAAATTCGCTTTTTCCAGGAAGGATCTGGCGAGACGGCATTTGGAGATGTAATAATCTACGAAGGACTATATGATGCTTGGCCAGACAGAGCTGATTGAAAACCATTGGGATATTTGTATGTATGAGCTATCAAGGCGGTTTTTAGCTATCTAAGCTATCAAGGGCTCCGAGAATCGATGGTGGCCACTTTTTGTGATCAGCCAGCCATTGATGAGCAGAGATAAATCAACTTTGATCATGAAGGAAGTATAGATGATACCTACAGTGAAGCCAAGAAAACATGCATTTTGTTGACCCGTTATCGTCGAAAGTGAAGTGTCCAATTCCCGCCGGCAAATGCCGCTGTACCGCCAGTGAGGTGTGTCCCCGGAATGCTAAGATGGTGGGGATCTAACGGCGTCATCGGAGCTTGTGATTGAGCTCCGTGCTCCACCGAAAGCACTAAGGTCCAGGGGGTAGCAGCAGGCCTAGCTACCTAGGGCGACGGGGTCGGACCCCGTCTCTGGCTTCATCTCAAGTTCAAGACGAAGCGGTCTGCCTTGACCTGCAGATATCAACGCTGAGGATCTGCGGTGTCTAAACTCACTACACGATGGCCTCAAGCGTGTCAAACATCTCACGGTCCTCTCGGGCTCTGCTGGGATGTTGTCGACCATCAATTGCGAAGCTCCAGCGGCCTGCGGGGTACCGCCGTGGTTTGGCAAGCCTCTCCGAGACGGCAGGGCCTCTTCCGCTCGAAGGTTATCGGGTGCTTGATATGACGAGAGTCCTCGCTGGCGTGAGTATATATCTCCTTGATTTGATATCAATCATGACTGATAGGATCTTAGCCTTACTGTACCCAGATTTTGGGGGATTTGGGGTGAGTGGTTGTCAATTGACTCCTTAAATTTTTTATGCTGAAGGCGTGTCTGCAAGTGCCGAGGTTATCAAGATCGAGCATCCCGTTCGTGGTGACGACACTCGAGCCTGGGGTCCACCATATGCAAAATACACGTCCGGATCAAGCCATGATGGCCCAGGCGAGTCTGCCTATTTCCTAGGCGTGAGCGATTTATACCGCCAAGTTGTATCGCTGAATGGCTGTTAATCGTTGAGCCTAGGTAAACCGGAATAAGAAGTCGCTGGCGCTCTCCTTCCAGGACCCGGCTGGAGTGGACATTCTACATAAGCTGGCAGCTAAATGCGACATACTTGTGGAGAACTACATCCCGGGGTCATTGAAGAAGTATGGGCTCGACTTTGAAACAATCCATAGGATCAACCCGGGCTTGATCTACGCGTCGATCACAGGATATGGACAGACAGGACCTTACTCGCAGAGAGCGGGTTACGATGTCATGGTTGAGGCTGAATTCGGCCTTATGCACATCACAGGCGCCCGCGACGGCCCACCAGTGAAGGTCGGTGTGGCCGTGACCGACCTGACAACCGGCCTGTACACGAGCAACAGTATCATGGCTGCCCTGTTAGCCAGAGCCAAGTCGGGCAAGGGGCAGCACCTCGATGTGGCTTTGAGCGATTGTCAGACTGCAACACTGGCAAATATCGCCAGTAGCTGCTTGATCAGCGGCGAACGAGATACTGGAAGATGGGGCACAGCACACCGTGAGTCTCTGCGCCACAATACAAGAATGATAGTCGAAACTAATACCAACTCAGCTTCCATTGTACCCTACAAAGCATTCAAGACTAAAGACGGTGATGTCCTGTTCGGCGGAGGAAATGACCGGCTGTTTGGCATCCTGTGCGATGGCCTTGGTCGGCCGGAATGGAAAGACGAACCCAAATACAAGATCAACGCGCAACGTGTAGCCAATCGAAATGAACTCGAAGCAGAAATTGAGAAGATCACGACACAAAAGACCACCCAGGAGTGGCTGGAGGTGTTCGAAGGAAAGGGAATGCCATATGCTGCCGTGAATGATGTCCAAGACACCCTCAATCACGAGCATACGAAGGCGAGAAACATGGTGATTGAAGCAGAGCACGAAACATGCGGACCTATCAAATTGGTGAACACGCCGGTCAAATATTCCAACAGCAAGCCCGGCTTAAGAACCACACCACCAACACTCGGACAACATACAGATGAGGTTCTCAAGGACCACCTAGGTTTGGATGCACCACAAATCAAAGACTTGAGAGATAGAGGTGTAATTAGGTAGCATGATGATAAGAAATATACTTCTTCAGGGTTTTAAAAAGGACCATGTCCAGCACAATCCAGAAGTCCGCGTGTGGGTCATTCGAGTCATGTGATGGTCACGTGCCGTCGGAGAGAACCTTCGTGATCTGACTTTGGAGGACGAGCCACTCTTCAATGTTGACCAAACCAACGAATATTCTAACTTGTAAGCCCAACACCCGAGAACGAGCCTCAATTCGGCCAATTCAGCCCCATTCTACGCGCGGGAAGGTATGACTTCAAGTGCTTCAATAGGGCTAGCTTCCAGGTTGACGATGAAGGTGCTGACGCAACAATTCACAGACGATCAAGAAGCAAGAGTCTATGTTTCAGTATTCTAGGTTTGCTTTCAACTGGCACAATGAACGACCCTATTGTCAGCGATGTCGAGGCAATAGCCTCTAAAGAGCAATCGCACAGCCCAGCTCCTGCTGGTGCTGATGCTGGGATTATTGCTGTTGCTGTCCCATCTGCAACGGCCACCCCACCGCCTCCAGCCCGTCGAGTGATGCCCTCGGCATTGTCTCCCACCCGACCACCCTATGTGCCGCAGTTTACGGCCGCAACGCAGATGATACTGAAGAGAATGAAAGGGGAATCGAGCAGCTTGAGCTCGGCGCTGGCGTCGGCATCCACCTCTGCTGCCGCCAGGTCATCTATCAAGCCAGCTGAATATGAGAAGGCTCGAGAAAGTATCGTCATGTCTATGAACGTATCCAGCAGTCTCCAAATGCCTGGTCAAAGTATGTCTGTGGGGACGGAGGGGCAAGCATTGAGTGCGCCCAGCCGAGCCTTGAAGGAGAGTGCTATCAGGAGGGTCACCGCTGGCTTGACCGGGAAAGGGTTGCCAATGAAAGCAGTGCTCAACAAACCTAGTGTTGGGAAAAAGCCGTTGAAGAGACCGAGAACATTAAGGAGCTCATCCCGAGCCGGCACGAAACGCAAGAGAGGCAGGGGTAACGACGACGGCAGCAGCCTTTCGTCGGTCTCTGATGCCGAGGATGCGGGTGGCAATTCAGACAAAGTTGCGGCACCGCCTACCACGACTAAGTCTGGCCGGCAGGTACTCAAGCCGACCGCGTACAATCCAGCAGCGATGGATACGGCAAAGAAGCGTCTCAACTATGGCAAGCGTACCCAGGAGCAAGCGCTCTGCAAGTTGTGCACACGCATGTCTAGTCCATCAAACAATCAGATGGTGTTCTGTGATGGATGCAATGATGGATGGCACCAAAGATGCCATGATCCATGGATCGATGACTCAGTCATCAAGAACGTCAATCAGAACTGGTTCTGCTCAGCCTGTCAAGCAAAGCGGGTTCCGTTAATGGTCAAGAAGAAACCATCCTCTGAGGGTCTGGTTAGGGGAAGTTGGTCAGGAAGGCCAATTGGGCAGGTAAGTGTGAAAGTACCAGCGTCAATTAGAAGCCCATGAAGGCTAACGCAGGTTGAAGAAACGAGCATATCTATCTAACTTATCACACACGGAGTTGCTCAATCTGCTCATGGTTTCTGTTGAGCTATACCCAGACCTTCCCATTTTCCCCGTTGACGATGCATCACCGCGACAATCCACCATGCCAAAGTCGTTCTTTGCAGGATCATCGACTGATGGACTTTTCAGCCGCGCCGAGGCGAATCCAAATGGCCCTATAAATTTCGTTCGTCGCGTTCAATCCAATGGCGGCAAGTCGTCTCCGAAGGGAAAGTCGCCGCAGAAAAACGGCAAAGGGCCTAGTCAGTCCAAGGATGGAGATCAGGATGCAGATGATAGAGAGGATTCCCCATTTGCGCCGCCGTGGCCTAAGCCGGGCAAAGGATTGTATAGCATGTTGCCGTCTGAGCTCGATGACGATCGTCATCTAGTCGATGGCAACGATTATGAGGCATTCAGCGTCATTGTGTATGATGAGAGGGGCAGAAAGATCGAGGAGAACGGCATTCGGAGCATGCCTTGAATGAATGTTTCGAAAGCGATTCGTTATCTTTGCCGCAAAACTTTGACTGAGACATTACGATTACGTTCTGATACTGGTGAAGGCTACTTCAGTGCTGGTCCGTCCAGGATTGGTCCAGGGTTGTACCTACTTTGAAGCATGTCTTACCTCGTCGCTTTGGTAGCTGTGTTTGCAGAGCTCAATAACGTGAGTTTGCTGATTGCATAGTGTATCAACATCATTCTTTGATGCAATAGACAAAAGAAGGAAGAGCTGAATTGATTTTATTTGTATCATTTCACTACTGTCATGATCGTATCTCGACCGGTTCTTGATCACTTGATTGGCTTTCGTCAATCGATCTCGTAGAGATCGTAGTAGTTGTCGTGCTCACCATTTTCATTTCTGACTGCCTCTCAGACAGGGCTGAATTGCTTCCATTCGTCTGGCCTTGCTCCAGATCTACAACCCGATCATTCGTTCTTTGCCGGGGCCTTCGAAGCCACGCGAACCATGGTGCGCCCGCTGTGTGACTGAAGAGTCGTCTTCGCATTGAACGGACAGCCACAAGGCACGTCCTTGCGTCGCTTCCCAGCGCCTGTCTATGAAAACCAACATGCACTAGATCCCAAACACTGCGACAGACCATATTAGCTAGAATCGAGCGACCAAAGTGTCGAACCTGCTTTACCTTATGAGCCACAAGAATGCATACACAACAGGCCCAGAGTATTTCGCGTCGAAGCCCCAGTAAGAGTACTGGCTTGGAAAGACTGATCCACGTGTAACGTAGATCAAAAAGGCGGCAAAATATCCCAACCCACAACCGGCGCGTAAGAAGAGTGACCCGCCACCCCACTGCCATTGTACTCGGACGAGAGACAGGATGTCAATTGCACTGTCAAAACTTAATAGTACACACACGGCAATTGCTGGTGGCCTAACACGAACGTTAGATTTGATGTCCGATGGTTCAGAGGAGCCGGATTCTCACGTCATATACTTGAAATATGTCCCCTGAAACTCAGCCAGGAAGCCGGCCATATTCATAAGAAGTAGAATGCAAACTGTGATATGCACGAGGGCATTGAAAACACGCATCCACTTTCGTAGATGGCAGCTGTCATGGTGCATATCTGAAGAGGCCTGATATATGGACTCCGCAGCATAGCTGTCCACCAGCCCTTCACTGAAGTGCGAGGTCCGGCTGACATTTGCAGGCCGACTAAGAATCGGCGCTGCAGTTGGCGGCGCCTCTACTGCTGCCATCGCCATATTTCTGTAAGACTAGGCGCAACACTGTTCGCACCTTTCGGGCAGTATCATAACACACAGCACTTGCCCAGGATGGTAGTGGGCTTGATGCGTTACTCAATAGAGATTCCAAAGGCGCTCTCTTTGAACCTTTCGAGCCTCGAGATATCATCTAGCGCCCTCAAAGTGAGTAGACGAAAATCTGGCGGCACAAAGAGGATTCTTGGCCTGAACGCAGCTATGCAATATGCTTTCTTCAAAACGGCTCATTTGCCTATTCCGCACAGAGCCTCAAACGGTTGCGTCGCTTCAAGTTGTATCGTCTCATCTGGAACTGAAGAGAAGAAGAAATGGAGGCGCCAGCCAACTTTTCAAGCTTCTAATACTTCAGGGCTGATGCAGGGAAGAAGAAGCCCCATGGAAATGACGAATCAACTAGCATCATCGTTAAGAGAGAAGCAATTTGAAGGGAATCCCATTGGCAGAATGTTTTGAAGATCAACTCGACGATATCTATATCGAGTCAAGCCTCAGTTTCTTCCCCCATGTTCTGGCAGTCGAAGCAAGCCTAGATTCGTTTGAGCTCCAGGGGGATTCGGTGGGGCCTAGGCCCTGCTGCTTCTACAACGGCCCCTAGCAGCTTAGCTTTTGCTAGGGTGACGCCCACGCTCAGGTCTGCACAGCAATTTGTACATGGGTGTGTGTCAGTGACGATTTGGATAAAGCTTTCTTCCTACCTTGGTGACCTGGATTAAAGACTTTGCATGATGCCCTCCTTTCGTTAAATAGACATTGTTGTAATGCAGATTGTAAGCGGCTCGAATTGAATTGGGGCCAAGACCAGATTAAAACGTGAAACAGCCCAATGTGATCTGTGGTATCATCGCTTGCTGATTGCCCCTTGTCCGCTCCACCACTTGAGTGCCGATCGCGATAACCTGACAGGTGCCCTTGGCGGCTTTTCCGGCACGGCTTTGTAAACTTTACGGGTAAGCCCGTATTATCTCCCAGACTGAACAGCCTACGTCAGCTTTCTCAGGTTCAGTGTGTTAGTTCTAATCGAAAGGCTCCTCTTTTTTATCCTGGCTCAGACTTGCCTTTACGACGTCATTGCCAGAGGGTGCAGATTATCGGCCAGCAAAGGGTTTCTCAAAGAAACAGCGCAGTTGCTAGCACGATGCTTTCAGCTGCATCGATCCCTCCGGCTCGGAAGTATCTGATGCTATCATCACCACCAGGAGCTAAGGCTGTTCGGGTTCACCAAAATCACAATTTGGAACTCACCGCTTCATGATATTAATGTCGTCCCTTTGACCCGACCACTCTCCATCTTTGCCGTCCGCGATCCAAATTGAATCTGCGACGAGTTAGTAAGCCAAGGACGAGATGGTACCGGAGCTCAACGAACCGCTCGCTTCTTCTCGCCAGCGACGCTAGGCATCCCCATCTCAAGGGCCACAAGTCGCAGGACCCTTTTCCCAGGTTCGGTAGGCCCCTCTTGGTTCGCAAAATCGCATTTCTCCCAAGCAGGACGTTCGATGGCCCATTTTACAAGCGCCTCATCTAGATATGGAAAGCGCACCTCCTTGCTCCAGTGAGCCATGACGCGATCATCCCGGCCCAAATTTCGCTTTCCAAGTCTACTTACATCGAGCTTCAACTCATCGACCAGTCCTGGATAGCCTTGTCGGGAGTAAGCGGTAGCATGACGCACGTAGCCACCGAAGAGCTCATCTGCGCCGAGCCCAGAGAGCAGGACTCGCGCCGGTGTACAATAACTTGGTTGACGGTCGTCTATGTTGGAGTTCATATGACATGTTCCTTGGCCACGCGCTGCAAAGTACAATGCACACGCAATTGAAAGATCCATTTCTGTGTTGTGAGGATGGATAAGAGAAATGACTTCAGCACGGTGGCTGGAGTACTCTTCATATGGCACATCCACCTGCCCCATGCATGAGTAGCGCGTAAGAAACGGGGAGAAGAAGACCTACAGCAACAAAACGCCACCTCCGTGTAGGACACGTCGCTCGTAGTTCACAGAAAGACTTCCTTCCTGTCACTCTATCAGGACATGCTTCGTAGATTGTAACAGCACTACCATCTGTGCTCGATAACTTTCTCGCATTAGCTGCAATCCTCGGGTTTTCGAATGCGACATTGATGAGATCAATGTCCTGGTTGAAAGGCAGGAGATCATGGCACATCCTGGCAAGTATCGTGCAGTCCAGTCCTCCTGAGAATAGTATTGCGACTGTTGAATTTGATGTTGTTTCGCAAAGGGCTGGCGGAGTTGGTACATCTAAAACACGTAGCCTGAGGGACTCACGAAGGCGTTCACGCAGTGGTCCAACCGCAGATGCCTCAGTGGACTTGGGAATACTTCCTGTAGGTAGGTCCGTATTGAAACAGCCAATACTAGAGAGCTAGAGGAGTAAGCACGTATTACTTCCTCAAGACTAGCTAGAAGACCCATGAAATGGGAGCGCACACTTACCAGGTTCCCCTCCGCGCTCTCTATCCAGTCGTATCTAGATAGTGTTGCAACGTGTGATGCCTCATTATCTCCCAGGGAATCCAGAGAAATTGCATATATGCCATCGGCCTCTACCTCCTTCCATGCGGAGTCGGTTGAATCTGCGATGCTCGACAGCAATAGTTGCTCTGGGTCCTTCTTTATCAGAAGAGACCTTCGACCGAGTCGATCTCGGCCAAAATACAACCTCTTTGCAGAGATGTGGCAGAATACGAAGGCAAAGGGACCTTCGATAGACCGCAAAACCTTGAGGATTGCATCCTCGCAACCATCACCGCTCGCACATGACGCAGCCTTCATGAGCAGTCCAAAGATGGCTTCGCCGTCGTTTCCCGCCACATCGTGGTGATGTATTTTCCAGGCTTCGCCATTCCAGCAGAAGACACAGTCTGCAGAGTCGGGGCTGACAAATGGTTGCTTTGCAACATGATCCCCGCGCAAAGACAGGACGGTGGATGTGAATGATAGGTATGCCACAGCGCCGTCAGCACCATCAACGCGTTCCTCGTGACTTCCTAGGTGATCTGGCCCGCGATTGCACAGCCGCCTCTTCAGATTGTGACTTATCGATGGCGATTCACGCGAAGAGACGACAGCGCATATACCGCACATGATGCCATTGATGCTACGTGTTGTGGTGGCGGGACGTGTAGGTCTTTTCGTTATGGTGTGCCCAAGGTAGGCCTCCACCCAAATTTTTTTGAGGGAGGGGCGGCGCCTTGTGATTGCAGAGCCCCTCCCTGTAAGGTGCGCATCCGACCCCCTACAGTGGGGTTACTGTGGGAGGATGGTGGAATTTTGGGCTTTGTCCATCAATTCTCTTTTACGATCATTGCAGTGTTGATTACCTGATAGGTGGCGTTGCTTACCTAGGAAACCTCTCAAGATATTATCGTAGGTTGATATTTGCCAGTGTTTTCGGAATTTTTATTGCAGTAAGAGCAATGAATCAGGAAGAAGCTGCAAATTTATACGACGCTAGCCCACCACTACTTTTTATCACCTCATCGCAAACTTAGTCAAACATTCATGAATAGGATTTTGGGTTCTGTTTATTCGCTTTAAGGAAGCATAATCGTAGGGCAATAAACGTTTCAGTTCCAGGCTTCTATTCTCGAGGTTGCTTGTCATGGGGATTCGTTGTCAGCCGCCAATACCATTGCTGTTGCGAGCCCACCATGGCACCATGGCCTCCTCCGTCAAATCAAATCAACTGGCACAAAATTACGGTCTGCTTCCATATCTCGACTGATTGCCTTGACAGTGGGGATGGCGCATGCTTTGCGTGACGTTCAGACAGCGATTCGCGCTTTCTCCGGTGCCTACCAGTAGTATAGGTAGTCATCGTCTGATAGTTGTCGAATCGTCTCCTCCAGGATGAAAATATATTTCAGTGTGCATGTCTGTGGGGGTTCTAGAGTCCCTCATTTCTCCCAGGGCAATCGAGTGGTAAAGCATCAACTTCGACGAGATAGAATCCATATTCAGTGACATCTAAACTTTTTTACCAGGAAGGAGCAGTCGTGCTGGCTGCCAGTTTTCAGTGAATTTAGGGCAGTCGCGTACACACCCAGCGCACTGGGACGACAGGGCCCCACTAACCTTTAACCTTCAGTCCGAAAGTGGGTGCGGCTCTCCAAACACCATCTAAAGCCTCCAAGGCGCACAAAAGGAGGACCATCATTCACATACAGCAATACTTCCGAGACTTGCAATGGTTGAATGGAAGTAGTATTTTGTTTGCAGAATCAGCCTAAAGCTCTAAAATTAAGCAAAGTGCTCTCAATATGCATCAATCGACAAAAATTGCCCATAAAGAACCCCTATATCTCCAGAACAAAAAGATATCATCAAAAATTGTAGAAAAATAGCACGGCCTCGTTTCGATCGAGGGGGAAAAGTTTGGGTGGAGTGAGCCTACAGTGTGGTATGCTAGGGTGCTAGAAGTTAGGCAGCCCTCTATCCTCTCATTGTTTTGGACCAGAGCAGTGGCTATTACCTGCTAACGCTTCCTTACACTCCAACTGAACAATATATTTGGCTCTGATTTTTCTGTTATAGACTTATTAGAGTAATAGCTTTTTGAATGATAGATTAATATCTTGCAAGTTATGTGAACAATGGTTTCCTTCAACGTCAATTGAATTGCCACTGAAAGCGTTAACCCCACTGGGTCAAACTTGCAGTTCTAACATAGGTTTTTTATTTGGGCTGAATGACAACCACAGCACGGTGGCGCAGCGGAAGCGCGGTATGTCTTTAAAAGTTCCACGTGACTGGCATCGACTAACATTCAGTAGCCGGGCTCATAACCCGGGTATGTTGGCAACCAATCGAGTGTCAGTACATTTCACTAATTCTCAACTCTAGAGGAGTGAGTACACCCCCACACACATGCACCTCGTCCAATCGTGCTTAAGATTAACATTCACTCAGCCCTCGATCGAAACGAGGCCGTGCTATCTCGTAATTTTTTTTCTTTTTTGATTCCCTTGTCTTCTCTTAATTATGAGAAGATGCTAATCATCAATATAGCTTTTAAATCAGCAAATCATAGCCTCCGTTATGACTTAAACGAAATATTGTTTTCATCAAGCTTTATGTAAAAAGGTAAACATGGCATGCCCCCCAGCAACTTGGCACTTCTGCCTACGCCCCAAGTCTTCATGAATTATGTCAAACAACAATAATTGTTCTCACAGCTTCAAGTCAGGAACAGGCAAGTAAGTAACTTTTTTTCCCCATCTCCAATGACGCAGGTGCTCACCGCCCAACTTCCGACCTCCTCTACATCACACTCTTCCCCCGGGCTCATAATAGTTTTAGTTTATTCTGCAGGATTATGTTGCAACACATGTGGCATAGAAACGAGTACGGCCAATAGGTACGAAAGGCTTTCCGTTGTGCTTTGACCCCTTGTTCTTATCATCCTCATGACACTGGTCTCACTCTCATGGTCATAACGGTGGACGCCTGCAATCGTGTTGCGGACACCATCTCAAATTATGAGCGCATGAGGTACCGAGATCCTTCCCTCCAAAGGGAAAAGCACCCAATGAGGCAAATGAGGGATGTCAAGATCACTTTACCGTGCCGAGCTCCAGATACATGTCCCCGATCAGCTTCAACTCGGCGAGTTTTTAGCAGTCATCCTTCACAATGAAAGATAGGTGGTCGTCCTAGCAAGTGCTTTGGATATTCACTATGAAGCATTATGTTGCTATGAGCAGTAGCAGGTCTTGTTGCATATCATGTCTCTGCAAAAATCATCATGTCGCTAGCACTGCAAAGGCAAGCCGTCCTATTGAGAAAGGTCTGAATCTTATCACATTTCCTCCAGAAAAGCCTTGCTTGATAGAGAACATACCACGCATGATGTCATCGAAGACATGTCTTCTGGCAGGCGCGTCCTCTTGTCAACACGTCCGAAGTCTGCCTAATCGAGCCTGTGATCTCGAGGATTCGCCTGCCTTCCCACCTTTCTCCCGGCAACTCATCCCAATTTCTTTAGGTTTCCCTCCACAGTCACCGTTTCCACATATTGCTCCTTTGAATCTACCTAGTGAACTTGCTTGGCAGATGAGTTTGGCGTCTTTGGAATTACTCAAGGATCTTCGAGTGATCGCTGCGCGGACCGTTGCGTCAGGAGCATGACGAGCCAAAACACCAAGGCTCCGAACTGGATGCAAAACAAGTAAAATTGCATGTGGCTCAGTTTCAAAGCCCGGTCCCAGCTTGGCATAGTTTCACCAAATAATCACGAACGTTTCTCGACCAGGAAGATCGATCTATCACGTCGCGATTGAGTCATCATTTATCGGCTTCAGTCTGATCACACACCTTCGCGCGTGGGTTCCCCTGGTGACTACCTAATCATCGAGTGAGCATCATTTGCTCGCCTCTATCTTTTGATACCTGCCCCTTGGTTTTGTGCTTTCCTCTCTGCACAGCTCCCACTCGTGGCTGTATTGGTACAATTTGGTAGGTCGGAAAGGTAAAGTAAACTAATGTTTTCACACCTCCCAGGGATGTTTCTGCTCATACCTAGATATATCTTCTGCACCTTCCTGGGCAAGACGTTGAACGGCATTTGTGGTACCACCTCGTCGATCTACTACCTCACCCCCCACAACATTAACACAGGTACGGTTCGGTGACCTAGTTCACTCCCCTTTTGCTAGGCAAGATTGAAGAAGGCCTCGTGGATGGACACCGCGTGTACCTCAGTCCCACGTGGCTTTCGATCACCCTATTAAGCACGACTTATATGGTCCTGGACATGACCTTAAACTGTCCAACTCGTCTGGGGTACGCTTCGGTGACCCAATCTTTCCCTCTTCGCCATCATGTAAGATACGCTTCGGTGACCTGCTTCAATTTATCTTTTCGCCTCTCTTCTACGCATCTACTGCCGTATCATCTCAGCCTGGACAAGACATCAAGCCGTCGTGGCTCCTGAGGGACGAGTTACTCGTTTCTCGATACCTATCACAAGAACAGGCACGCTCCTTGGCGTCCAAGCATCAAAGATCCCCGTTGATACTAGTATGTCACCCACGCATGCTGTAGACGTATTAATTGACCATGAGAACAGGTTTTTGTCGATTTGAACAAAGCCCAATGCTTGCCCAGTCACTGCGATGTTTTGGCCGGCACCCACCACTACCAGCCCTGTGGGGTAATTCTTCCTCTGCATTGGTCAACTCACATGAAACTACTATTCTACTCGTTCGTAGATGGGAAGGAGCGATGATACATGTCTGAAGAGCGGATACCTCGTGGATGATCCACAACAGAGTCACTCCAGGCCAGCGGGGGAAAGCACGACCCAGGTTCGTCAGCCAATGCAACACGCTTGCATCTCACAAGTCAAAGAAGGTGCACGTGCTAGGGCAGAACCTAAGGGCTAAATGCATCATCCTACGACAATCCTTCACAAACCATGATCCCCGTTCCGACTGCGCAGTCTGTATCAATAACACTGGGATCGTTCCAATGGCAACAGAACGAGTGCGCCTTCTGCTGGCAGAACTCCTGAAGGAGCCGGGAGTGTCTGGCGTGCTCTTGACCGATTCTGAACAGACGGTTGAGATCCAGTTAGCCTTGAAGGTAGCAGATACTATCAAGGTGCAAGTTCAAGCGCTTTTCGGTCCCGATGGCAAGTCCGATTACATGATGAATGCATGCTTTCATACTAATGCGTCTTACTTCAGGGCAATCACTCGTTTCTGGTACCAAGCGGAAGCATGCCGAAATCGAAGACGAGAGTGAAGACGAGATGGAAAACGAAGATGCGGAGCTACTCCAGATGTACAAGGACCAGTCTGGCCGCCAACTCTACAAGCTGCGACCGGATGTGTGGACCTCGCATGGAAAATGGACTAAGGCCTACAAACATCTTGAAGGCAAATCTGCCCAAGAGCACAAAGGCGCTGGTGGCTCAAACGGCAGGGTGACGAATCGACCTTTTGTGAGACTCTTCACTCTCAACGGCGAAGATATTGAGGCGGGCCTCGTGGATCATCCACCGAACGACTATAAGAGAATTATCATTTCCTTCATCAGAGTAAGCTCGGCTCCTCCTACTTATGGTGCACAAGGCATGTTTGACCGTAGAGGGATAGTCGCTAAGGCATGGTCAGCACTTCGACCTGAATGCGCACCCCTCATTGTGTCGTTACCTCGAGCGCGAGTCGCAAGCAAATGGCCATTGAGCGAAGCGCAAGCCTTGGTTGGGGAGATAAGAGCTGTTCTCAACACGGCTGCAGATGGAATGACTATCGAGCTTCTCTCTGTAAGGATTGATGGTTTCACCACAGACGTCCTAAGCTTACAATGACTCTACGAAACCTGGGGTCAGCGATTGCATATCCGCCTAGTTGTTGTAGTACCACCGGTATTCCCAGGCACACGTAAGGCTTTTTCAGCATACGCCAATAAGATTCGTTATGGGGTCCTCGAGTTGAACAACATCAACAAAGTCATCGCCGAACCTACCCTTCCCGGACTTGACCAACCCAGAGAATTGGTCGTGTTGCTGCGCATGATTAGGGAGAATAAGGAAGATAGGGATGATGGCTACATGAAACTGAACCAGCTGACATTTGGTCGTGCGAACTTTCGAGTGTGTCCCGAGAGTATTCACCAGTCTGGTGTTGATGAACATCAACGACAAAGTCGAGGCCTTCACTAGATACATGTATTTGCACTTATATATGGTTATCACCAACTGCATTCAGCTGTTCCATGAATCATCCATGTTGCTTGTTCGATGACGTTTACTCTATGTATGTCTATCATCAACCTGTGCTAGCTCACCATAGATCATCTATGGTAATTGTTTGCTGGCTTTTGCTGGCGGTTTGTGTCAACGAGAGAGTTATCTTATTTATGTTAGTGACAGGAGATTGGTAATTGATAGATATCAAGATAATTAATGAGTCTACTCGAGAAGTTCTTATATGCTGGTTGGCTTGAAGAGAAGAGTCTGTTTTGACAGTGATTATATATGAGACAACTGCTTTATGGTAGTATGACAGTGCCACGAATCATAGTGTGATCATTCAAGGACTCTAGCTTCTTTTGATGCAGGCTCAATCTCCGTCATAGTACCAGAGTCACTACCTTCGCCATCAATCCCAGTGATCCCCTCTACAGCACCTTTAGTAAGACCATCCACGTCGAGATGCGGTCCATGGTAGTTCTTCCTACCATCGATAATCCATTGAAACACTGCGATGAACAGGATGACGCCAAAGGCAACTATACAGTAGTTCATATTGTTTGCATCAACAGGCAACTCGGGCGGGAAAACAAATAAGACTGTGGTCAATAGTGTCCAAGCAATTCCAACCTATTAATATTGAGAGGTTAGCAAGATTGTCACCGAGACAAATAAACGATCTCTTCATTCGAATGGGACTCACGAGGTTTGCTGTCCATCCAAACCATTCAGGGAGCTTGAAAGGTCTAGTATCGGGAAGCATTCTCCTACCCCTCATGCAGTTGATTGTAGGTGGAATTGCGTAGGTTACTCCCAAAGCTACCACACTTGCAGACACGATGGCATTAAAGGCGCTAGATGAGCCTAAGAAAATGCAGCCGAAGATAATGACCCATGCTGTTGTCCAAACCAAAGCGTAAAGCGGAACGTCGAGACCCGTGTGCACCTGAGCAAAGATTCGACTGAAAGGCAGGCCTCTATCGCGTGCGAATGCATAGCTCATTCTGCTGCTAGTCGTCATAATGGAGGTTGTGGTGAAGAGCATGCAGACCAGAGGGAAGATCAGCAAGCAAATAGCACCGGCTTTGTTGTCCGTAGCATCGTACAAGATTTGCAATAGTGGTCCAGCAGCAGACTCGATCACGGCATCAACATCCTTCAGCACGAAAAGCAGACAGCTCAAAAACACAAAACCGGTGAACATGCCAATGCCGATGCAATAGAGCATAATGCGAGGCCCTTCGACTTGTGGACGAGGTATTTCTTCGATCATGTGGATGGTCGCGTCAAAGCCTGTGAGTGCAAAGGCTAAAGAAGTCGCGCGTCAGTATAAAATGGTCGAGAAACGTTTGCGACTGAAACCCTACCTCCTTGCAAGAGTCCAAGTAGCCACGCTAACCCATCAGGCCAACCGACCTCGTTGATAAAGCTCCCATACACAAAGGAACCACTTTGATACGATGGTGTGGCACACGCAAGGACTGCAATGCTTATGATAGCGAATCCGGCTATAGACCAGAAGAAAGCAGCCTTGGTGAAGTACGGCAGAAGCCGGTTCGCAGAAGCATTGATGAAGAAAGCAATCAGTGTGTAAGCGATGTAGATGAGAAACTGATGCCAGGCTTGAGCTTCGTAATCAGGGTGCATCAGTGCAATGACACCGATGATCAATTGACTACCAAGGAGGCCACCCGTCGCTGTTAGACACACCCAAGCCGCGACGTTGATCCATCCTGTAGTATAGCTGATGGCAGGGCTGAATCGCTTCCAGCTGATGATCGCAGCCCAGTGATATTGACCTCCAGCAGTTGGATAAGCAGACAAGAATTCGGCGAGTGAAGCTGCCAGACACAAATTGCAGATGCCTGCAACAATGAGGCCCCAAATAATGGCACTTGGTCCGCCCGAGGGTAAGGCTAAGGAGAGCGATGCAGCCAGTGCCGTCCAGCTGTTCAGGATAGCAAATGCCAAACCCAGCATAGACACTTTCGAGAAGTTACGCTGCAATTCCTGTTTAACACCGAGCCTCTCGAGTGCTGCGGCATCTTCCGCGATGCTGGCCCGTCGCTGAGAATTTTTCTCAGCGGTCTCCATTGTATGTCTTAGGCCCTTCTAAGAACGAAAAGGTCAACAGGATACAGTTGAAATATTCAACGCGTAAACCAGGGGCGAGAGACGAGACTGTTAAATTCAACAAGAACAGTATCCAGGAGGAGATCTAGTAATGAATACTCAATCTCATTACACATGAATTCGCCTCGTGATCTCCGGTGCCGGCCAAGCCGGGAGTTGGCTGCATCCCCACACATTCCAGCGTAGTACCCACGTCATCGTATTACCGATGTTATCCTCATTCCCAATAAGAGGTTTGCATGACAAGGTCCCGCTCCTGAATCGCGGGCAGAACCGTGCAAAGCTTTACTACTTTGAAACAAGCTTTAGGTAGATCGGTAAGCTTAGCATACATCCTAGCTTGTCGGTTCGGCCTGCCCGATTGGGAGTTAGCCATGCTTCACAATCAATCTCCTTTTCTCCAGACGAAACACCGAGGTTATAGTTACTCAAGCCATCGTGTCATAGCGATAGTAAATGCTATGGTACAATGGATAACGTAGCGCCAGTGGGTCAGGTAGTCAACACAAAATGAGTGGTCTGCGCCTGTATTAATTCGTAGCAGGATAATGCCTGACCGGTAAGCCCAAATTCTAGTAGTCTCTCGACCAATAGCAATTGCAAATTACATATAATGTATTCTTTAATCTGGCGAGAGCTGAAGAAAATCATGCTCACTAGCATCATAGATATATTTATAACGAGGCTTCAACCGGTTGTCAGGGGAGAGTCAGCCTTTTCCTCATTATCAGCAAGTGCTCTCTAGGGCTTGAATGACAACCGACGTATAGATCGCTAGTCTGCCTCCTTAATCAAAAGCCTGATTCTCTAAAATATTGGATGAGAACATGGTCTGTATAGCCATTGTCGCGCGAAGTATGAGTAAGCAATGATCAGGAATCTAAGTTTGGCGCAAGAGTCGGGAATGAAGTCTGTGCCTTTGGTACAGACCAGGCGGTTTACTACCTACGAACGAGAAAAAACACGAAGAATGCAGCATTTCGCATCTATTGGCCTTGGCGTCTTCCTATGTGTAGACATGTGTGTAGGGCTGTTGATTATCTCAATACGGTCAATCAGCAGACTGACCCTGCTGTCCAATTTCAATCCACGCCATGAAACTATTCTAATATAATAGAATGAGTAGCATAATGTATGGACCAAATGCTCAAAGGTAAACGAATAGAAGCTCATAGCTGTCTAAAGTAATCCACACGTTACTGGATGGGCCTGGTCATTTGAGGAAGCAGGAAATTTGCAAATTGGCAGCTTTTTTATTTCAGTGTCAATACAGTACTTGAAAGAATGATTTGAGCCTCTCATTCTAGGCTCTTTTGCTGTTGCACAAGTTCCCATCGCGTTACACCAGTTTTATCCATCTTCGTGTTACAAACACTAAGCCGATGCTCTCAAGCGCAGCTAGTCTTACTGCAGACAATTGGATTATACCACGGCGTCTCGTCCATCTATAAATGATTCAATTAGTGACTGCTCATTGAGACTATGAAATGTATGAGAGGGTTTCATTGGTGATGGTCCGAGAGCAGGTTCACAACTGGGAAACCTGTCTCTTGAATGGTTTCAAAGTTGCCTAACGGCAGAATAAATTTCAACACTTACGCAGGTGCAGTGACAGATATTGTTGTCATCACAATGGGAGTTGCAATATCCAATGCCGAAGCAATGAGTGAAGCAAGCAAGCCCCTGAGTCACGCCGTCAATGTTGCAAGTGACACGCTTTTCGAGAGGATTCGCCTCTCGACCACGAATGGCCGGTGAAGAATCGGGGTGTGTAAGGGGCACCTTGAGTTTGATCAGCATGCCTAAGTCTAGGTCATGTAAGCTGTACATGATTGTATACCTCGGGTGCATCCTGGATATGGCCAGATTCGCATGCAATGTGACCGTCTGCGTGGCCACTGCAAGTTATGTTCCGTGATGGGACGTACCAAGCATTGTCCGCTTGAACGAGAATGACAAACGCCGTGATGATGGATATGTATATAAACTTCATGATGGATTTGAGGGTTTGCTTTAGAAGAGCGTCAGTTACTGATTTGTCGATTTATCTGTTCGAGTTTGATGCATCTTCAACGCAACCGCAGCGGATTTCCTTCGTCTTTATACTTCTGCGTCTCGTTATTCGAGATATATCCTCGGAGTAATATCCCTCCTCTGCTATCCCAGATGTCCTCAGGTTAGGGTGTTCCATCCGAGTATGACGCCATGATGTTCACACCTGAAAGGGATTATGGAGCCATCATCACGAAGAAGAAGGTATGATCATACAAAAAAATGCCTTGTCGATGTCATACAGACGGACTCGAACGCCGCTGAGCGCATGAGGTCCATCAGCAACTCTAGGTCACTGTCTGAGGAGCGCTGCTTAGTTGTGCTACAATTAGAAATTTTGACATCTTGTAGCGTTTCATGTCGATCCAGGCGATCACCAGTCGGCTGGCGATAAGCTTAACTATTCTTGATTCAACGTATTATTCATTATCCAATGTTGCATAGGTATGGCATGTGGGGCTAAGGGGAGGTAACCCCAGGATCAGCCCTGGGCTTAACGGCATCTCGTGCAGGATGTTGATCTGTCATTGGCTACCAATCTCAGCCGCACTCTAGATCAGCAACCTCTTGAGGCGAAGTCAGCCACGGCACACATATTCCGGGGAATGCTTTGAGCTTAGCGCTCGAACAAACTCGCATATGACGTATATAGTCGTTACATGAGACAGCTATCATGATATTCTTAGCTGAAGTTTTCAGTCATAAATAGTATCGGTTCAACAACCACCCGTCTGACATTCTTCACCGACTATCAACGCTCTCCAACTAAAACATGCCACCGCCTGACAACCGCAATGGCGGGCTTATATTTCGAGACAGTTTCGGTCGTTTATTTGGGAGTGAACGATGAACCAAAACTGGTACACTTCACTCGTTTGATATGATCTAGCAGACCTGGCTACAGCAGAAGATGACGTTCTATGACATGACAATTGGTTAGAGAAAGACCGCAGTAGATCAGGAAGTCAACACAAGAAGTCCAAACTTTGAGCTCCTATTGCATAACACTATTGGATTGTCCTCGAGGAGCTTGCCTCCTTACATAGAGTCTCAAGTGGGGTTTTCGCACAAGTTCACACAACACTAGGATCCACGGAAGTTCCTTAAACTAATCACATGCAGAGAAACGTACGCAAACAGAGAGAAGAAACCTGGTCACATCAATACTAGAACATCCTTGGTCAAGACTCAGTATTATAAAGTCAATCTTAACTCATCATTAGCAAGATTGTGGTTCTTGAATGAAAATCTGCAGCAGACCTCCAAAGCTTTGTGACAAGCAGGAAAGGCTGTGCGGGCCTGTCAAATGAATGTTGCAATATCATGACATTCACATATTGGGAGGGAGTGTATGCGTGCCCATTTAGCGACTCATGTTATGAGCTTTCGAAATAGATGTTGCTTGATCGTGTACACCTCCACTAGAGTCACCATGTGCAAATAGCTACAAACTGCTACAACTCGCCAACCCTCAAGTCAGATCACCTTTTAGACGTATATTTTCTCGATCTGGTCCAGACAGATTATCCAGGTTTCACTGGTGATGAAAGATACCAGTGTTTGATTTTGATTCGAGTGGGATATCCGGAGCCATCATTGGAAGACCTGCCATGTTCCATGGTTTAGACACACACAAAGAGCTGAGGGATAGAGCTGCTGTACTAAGTCGGCTAAATACATTTTTGTCCCAGAAGGGGAAACCTCGTATCTGTTCGATAAGGCATGAGATCCAGACCTTAGATCCACAGAATGCGACATGGGGACTGAGCTGTAACTTTTAGAATGTAGAGAGCAATGGAAAGGAGACCCTCACCAAGCAGATTATCAAAAGATATCGGTCCTTACGGGATTAAATATCTAATATGTTTAACCTTACATAATATACAAAGTAATCGCTAATTCTGATACAGCGTATAATTTGCATCTTCTTGCTAGAGCTGGGCGAGGGTGTCGGGCATAGAGTGTTATAAGTCACTACCCAGTTACCGTGTATAAGCGTAAAGTTATATGGCTAAACCTAATAGACGAGTTTAGATACGACTTCTTTGCTTGCGCATCGTTGATATAGAATCATCATCTCAAGGCTAAGCGCGACCTTGTGATTAGTGGTTACTGCGCAGAGAAGTTAAACATTATCATGCAGAAAGACTGCAGTCTATTGTGTATTTATTAAACTAATAGATCGCTTGAAGTGCTGGGGTATAGCTGATAGGCAATGTGCCATTAAACAAGATTAGATGAGACTCCCGCCAATGCATGCACTCCGATCTGGCCTAAACTTCATGATAGACTTTTCTAGTAGACTCCGCCTTGCAATAACTCTCCGCTCGTTGAGACTGTTCGACTACGATGACAGCGCTAAGCATGCATCAACAGCTAGGCCGACACTGGGGAAGTGGATTAGCACATTGAACTGATAAGGGAATTAAAGGATTACATACCGGCCCTCCTTCTGATAGACAACATCGCTGATGATCTCCTTGTCAAGATCTGGGAACATGCCGGCTAGTGTTTCGACAACATTTGCGTGTTCTGCGCGGTGTAGTCGTTGTGCCTCTGCTGCTTCGGCGCTGGCTTGTCTAGCGGCAGCCTCCTCAGCAGAAAGCTGGTGACCCGAAGCTGGCCGTGACCCATCCCCACTGGGACGTGGAGATAAGCCTTCTGGCTGCGGTGTGTGGGCGGGACTGCGAGCACTGGTACTCGGGCCAGCGGTCGGCTCATCGGAGAATATTCGACCGATGCTGGAGAGAGGCTTCTGAATCGACCGGAGAAGCCCACTGATAGCGGCCTTCTCGTCATATTCGGAGCCTCCTTCATTAGAAGACGTTGAGCGTCTTGGTGTAGCAGGGCGATCTACATCTAGTGAAGGTCGAGTAGATGATGATTCCCCCGGTGTAGGAGGCTTGAGAGTCTGCGAGGCCTTTTCTGACTGCGCTGAGAGAGGCGGAGACTCGAGACGATGCTTTTCCGCAATGGCTGAAACTGCCGCCTCCACATTGTTCTCGAACTCTTCGTCCGTGATGGTGAGAGTCGTCCGGTCCATATTCTCGATGAATTGAATGGCTCCCATCTACTCTGATTAGCCAACGAAAAGAGTAGACCGCTTCGGAGAGCTTACGAGCGATGAAAGGTAGTAGCCCGCTTCACCACCAAGTTTCTCTTGGTTACGGAACCGAAGTATGTACTGGACATTAGAAACAAGATGTTCTGGATTCGCTTGTAGTACAACATATATAAGCATGGGCATAAACGAGTCTGCTGATGAATCTGATTTGGAGTGCTTCAAGAGGCCTTCTTCGGGTCAGCATAAGGGTAGAAAAACAGCGAGTACCAAGCGCAATCGCAGTGACGTACCAAAAATGACTTTGCAGCAATTCAAAACGCATATGATTTTGTCCCTAGGGGCGCGGTACGATTTTATCTTCAAGAGCTCTGCTACGGTTAGCATCGTAGCACAAACAGGATATTTCATACATACCTTGCTGAGCGAGTCTTAGAAAACGCCTCCCGCTATCACCTACAGGCGGAATATCGAGATGCTCCTCCTTGACCCAACCGTAAATGTTGATCTTCTGCGCCAAAATCTCGTCACGTTCAACATCCTCCTGATGCTGTCCCCTTCGACCGGGGCCCATAGGCCGTTCACCACCTCTGCGTTTAGGTTTTGCGCCAGGTATCGGTTGTGGTGGTGAGATTGCCGGGGAGAATGTCTGAGAGTAGAGTCTATTCATGACCAGCTTCTCCATACCTTCCCGCGCATTATCGAATTCAGCGTCAGATACGTCCCGCCAGACCTCGCACTGCGCCATCTTATTCGCGATGAAAGCGAGAAAGTCGCTGATAATCTTCACTTGCTCGTGTACCATCCACTGCTTCTTTCCAAACTCTGACAAGAATGACTTTAAATACCTTGCGACAGGATCGGCTTTTTTGTTGCGAAGTTGTTCGAGAAACCTGTGGAAATCGAATGCCAAAGTGGGCTCAGGCTCTGGTTCTGGAGGCGGTGGTCGGTGTAGTGGCATAGTTGGGGACATCGGTGACTCCTGGATGCTATCTGAGCTGAAGCCTGGTGAAGCAGGGCCAAAGGAAACGTCCTTAGGAGGGACGGGGGGGCCCTTATCGTCATGGTCCTTCCCTTTAGATCTAGTGCTCGCTGGTGAGCCAGTAGATAAGCGGAGGCCTTGCATATCTTGTAGCTGCTGGGCAATGCTTGGGGCCAAGGGCTCCAGACTCGACTTCCGTGGTGGGTGTTGGGACGGTCCAACACCTAGCAGTGGGGAAGCTATCTCGAGACGTGGACTCATGACCTCTTCAGCACCAGGACCACCTCCCGCCTCGCTGAACTGCTCCATGATACTCTGAATTTCTGACCTTGAGCCGTTCTCTTGCTCGTCTTCACTCATATATCGTTTCTCATCGTATGCGGCATCGGATCTGGTCGGAGATGACTCTGAGCTTTGTCTCGAGCGAGGCGCGGTAGTCGAGTGAGTTCTCGAGGGAGGTTGAGATGCCATAGGCGTAGGTGGTGTCGGGTCTACATATGGTACGGTTTCTATCGTGAGATACTGAGGCGTGGTGGTGGTCGGCGTGGTTGGCTTCAGCGTCGCTAATGATGAAGACATGGCCTCGCCACCATCGCCAGCCCGAATTTTGTCATCGCCTTGGCCAGTTTCTGGTAGTTTCCCATGAATTGTACTTTCATTTGTGTCTTTGGAAACTGATTTCGATGGATCGTCACCAAAGTCGATTAAATCCTCTGATTTGCCGGTTTCCTCCTTGGCCGAGGTGGGATCAAGTTGGGACGTCATGTTGTCTTCAACTATTGGGCCAGAGCCCTTCAACTCTGTTGACACTACTGGCTTTAGCTCCGGGGAGCTCGTGGATATCTCTGAGGACACCTTCCACCCATGGTCAGTTTGATCTGGCTGGTTTGAGAGGCTCGCCGGCGGGTCGGGAGGCGACATGCATGCACATATGCTGGAGCTTCGATCGGAAGGGTATCGTTGTTGAAGAGCTGGAGCTCTGAGCTGAGGAGCTCGAGGCGATCACCAACACGCCAGGGCGGGGTTTGCTGCTGGCCAGAATGGTCTTGATTGAAGTGCAAGCCTTGTAACAGAATCAACGGCCGGATCTCGTTGAGGCCGTCTATCTTTATGCTTGTTACGCTGCCACAGGACGCGGGGTTGTTTGGGATCTGTGCTGATGACGGTTGCTTGCGAAACATTGGCATGCTAGATGGGGCCCGGATCATAGGCGAGCCCATCATAGGCGCTAACGTACATTTGCTCCCCGGAGATGCGACATTGTTTTCCCGGCACGCACCCCACCTAACTCGAGCATTGTTTACCTATTTATAGTAGGCGCGTCCGCCCGAACTACTTCGAGTGCCTTCTCTAGGGCCGTTCCAGCGTGCCACCGTTCCAGGAGATACTTCAAGCTCTTCACAAAACATGGCCCAAGCGTCAAGTAGCTTTCAGATCCCACCTTACTATACTTAATTAGGCCAGGGTTAGGGTTAGGGTTCTCTTCAAAGTGTAGAAAACCCTCTCATTCCCAAAATGGCCACAAAAACATGCTAGAACGGCGCAAAGGTATTCGATTACAATGACCGCCATTCCAGTATGTTTTCTTAGCATATAAACCGAATTGAGGCCGTTCTGATACCACTACTAGTACGGTACATTGTAAATAGGGGTGGTTTTTGGTGAAATGCTTGCATAAGGCGTTAGTCGCCGTTCTGAGCGGTCAGCCCGCATTATGCACACAAAATTACTGCTAATTGCGGCTAGTCTGCTCGGACAATGAAATTCGGCTATTTTGTGCATGCCAAGTGGCCACCTGGAACGGTGGTCATCTAGACCGGCGCTCAGCCAATCAGGGCCTAGTAGGGAATGACAATATTCAGAGTCATTCACAATAACAATCACTATGCACTGCCAGAACGATACAACCTTCAGACGGACGCTGAATCACTGTTCTCCAATAAAAAGGCTTTGAAAGTAGATTAGGACGATGTGATGAGTATTTACGGAGCACTAAGCAAGTGCGAAAGCCTTTCCTATGTACAACCAATCGAAACAAGATATTTATCGAGAAAAAGAAAAACCAGCTTAAAGACGAACAGGGGTATTGAGACGTTGCTCTAACAGCTTGCTCTGCATGCCGTCGACGGACAGTAGCCGTGGGCACAGTCAAAACTACAGAGGCCAATATAGCTGTCAGGCTCACCGGCAAGGGGGCATCCTGGCGCTGCAACCTCCGGGCTTGACACCGGCGTGCCGTACGAGGTGCAGACGCAAGGCCCCGCAGGACAGTAGCCATGGTTGCATGCGAAGTCGCAGAGTCCTGAGAAGTTGAGGGACTCGCCAGGAGCAACGGTGCCGCCATTGCATGTCCCAGTCGTCTGACTTGGCGGGACCGTAGAACTAGTCTGGGTCGGGGCCTTGGATGTTGTGCTCTTCAGTGTGCTTGACGGCGCGGCGGTCGTTGTGGCCCCGACTGATGCTTTTGAGGTCGTTGTGGAGGGCGAACTGCCACCGGCTCCGGTTGTTGTTGGCGTTGATCCGCCTCCAGTCGCTGTGCCCAAAGATGGCTTGGCTTGGCAGGTTGTGACGTGTAGGCCAACAGTCAGCGAAGCAAGACCATCTGTTCCAAGCGGATCAGAGAAGCCATCGGGCACAGTGCCAACATATGCGTTGAAGTTATAGATGCCACATATGCAGATCTCTGAGATGTCCTTCAAAGATGTCGAGCTCATGACTACCTTTGAGTTGCGGCTGAGAGAGAATGTCTGCTTGCCTACCGCCATGGGCACCTGGAATGCAGCCGCTCCTGCTGGGGCATTAAAGGTCTGCGAGTTCTTGCCCGAAGTGACGGTGACTGTCCCGGCAGAGGTGAGGAGCGACACGATAAAGACAGCATCCTGCATTGATTCGTAGCCGTTTGGTCTACCCATGAAGTAATTACCGCTGTCATTGTTGGCTGTAACCATTGTTGTATCCGTTGCATCACAGTTCAAACCGGCCAACGTCGGGCGGTACCAGTAAACAAGCTGGTCAGATGTGATATAATCATTCACCGATGTCGCCCCAGCATGATAAGCTGCGATGTAAGGCTTTGCCATATCCAACCAACCGTCGTGTGGCATATCGTTAACGAACTTCGAGCTGTTGTCGTCCCAATGCTTCGATGACAGAGGTCCAATGTAGTGCGATTCACCGTAGTCATTCCAGGTAATGATCTCAAGGAACTGGGGGCCAGTGGACAGAATCTCATTCCAACGGCGGTACCACAGGAGATCACCTGGAAAGACCCAGTTTTTGCTGTAGGAAACCTCAGGTCCGAAGTGTGTGCTGAACCAAGGAGAGACTGGTGCTATCAGGGGCTTGGAACCCAGCCACTTCTTGTAGTTGTCGTCTCCGGCTTGGACGGTGATGTTGGCTCCAGCTGTAGGAGCCTTGTTGTTACCATTGTTATCCCAGGCCATCCAGTTAAGAGCACCGTCGATGTTGGCGGGACTAGATGTCTGCTCAGGGTGGAAGTTCGGAGCCCAGAAAACATCTACACCCGCGGCAGACCTCATGGCTGCAACATCAAGACCGTCACCAGCAAATGACGAAGCGAAGACTTTATTGTCTACCTTGAGCTGTGCAGCGAGTTTCCCGTACTTGGCTATCATCTGGCCAACTGCTGCCGCGTCTGAAGAGGCATGGTACCAGTTGAAGTCAAAGGAGATGAACACATTCATTCCATTGTTGGCCGCAGACTCATAGGCATAGCCAAGCTGCGTGTCTGTGTATGGATCGACACCAATATTAAGGGCAAAGGCATCGATACCCAAAGACTTTGCCCGTTTCATGTCCGCATCGTAGTCTGCGGCACTGGTTCTATCGCCAACGATACCAATCTATGAATGTCGATATGAGTAATGACATCGAGGATCAGGTCGCATATCTACATACCATAAAATGGCAGAACACCAGCCTGCTTGTTGTTGCTCTGACATCATGTTCACTGCTAGACACCTCTTGAGACCCGGTACTGGCAGGCGCAGCCTGCGTCAGAGAAGCCGCCAGGAGGCATGCCTTGACAATGAAACGAAACTGCATGTTGATCGATAAGCGCAATGGTTGACGATGCTCAGAACTATCCAAGCGGGAGGGAGGACCATGACTTCATGTCTCTAAATACTCGTTTCAACGGAACCTCGAGGAGGCTCAAAAGGGCAAGTGCCACTGGCATGAGGGGCCAATGGAACGCTAAGGTGAAGAAAAGGGCCGGTGATGTTGAAACAAACAAAGCTATCCGCGCGACTATCGGATGTTGGGTATCGTGCTGCTAGGTACTCAGAGCTTTCTGGCTGCCGCTTAAGGCCACCACGGCGATACAAATCAACCGCATCTTTCAATAAAGCACTCTCTCATATTTGACGAGTCGTTTTACATCCTTTCTCATGCTCGCTATGGTCTGATAATCTGGCTGGTCCATGCCATTTTGAGTCGACAATGATAGTTCGAATATGCTTAAGTAGCTGATAATGTGAACCCGGGTAACATCCGCTGAGACTAAACAGCCTAGATGCCGACCTTGAATAAAGCAACGTCAGGGGTAATGAAAAGGGGGCTTATGCGGAGCTAAAGAGTCAGGAGACAAGGCTCTTGTGAGGTGAATGGCGGCGCACCACTAAAGGACCGAATCACTGCAACGTTAAATGTGAATGTAAACGCGCTCTCAACCCACGCGGGAAGGATGTTTTAACTTCTGCCAACGCTTTTCCTTTCTGCCCTCCACAAGGCACCAGATGAAACGATCTTTCAGCAGAATCACAGAGCCTGGATAACCGAGCGTGCTGATTCGTGTTCTCATACGCCGGGAGTAAGCCCTAATGCGCAGGGCTCCCAACTCTCTGTTCTGCGGCCGCACAGCGCTGCCCGGAGGCGCATCAGCCCCCTGACTTAGATCTGGATGGTGGCAGACCAAGGGGTGGTCACTGCGGGGTTCTGAACATGGCTTGAGCTTGAGACTGCGGCGCATGCGGCGTGGTGTGATAGCCAGTGGTCTTCATTCTTCTGTTACGACCCTAAGCCGTAACATCGAATTCGGACATCTATGTTGTCGGAAAAGAACTTGGGGCTGTCGCGACAGAGCAAGCCACCGATGCAGATGGAAGCTGCAACCCCCATTAGGCAAGGCGTGTTATGGCAAGTCAACGCCTCCGCGAGTCGCTGACTAGAGACAAATCTAGACGCCCTGAGATGGGAGAGATGTTCGCATTTCAGGAGGCTGAGTACTTGTTTCGTTAGTTAGCCATGATGCGATAACAGTGCCATATCCTAGCCCCCAATGTCACTAGGTTTCCGGGATTTGGCGCTTGCTCACCTGATACTGGCGCGCATACGATTATCAGTATAACGTGAGGTATCGCCTGGTCAACACTATCTGAATACTCTAGTGATGTTTATGTCAGCTTCAAATCAGCAATATAGAGATATATCGAATTAACTATGAACAAGCATCATGACCGCAGTTTCTGGTCGATGGGCGTCTAGTCGTAGATAGCGTCTTCCACCGATCACTCGACGGCCTGCATCTCAGCGGCACAGACTCCAATGGCGTTACGTTACCCCCTCTCAAGGGCCTCTCTGATCCATGTGATAAACATTTATACTACTATTCGCTTTGCAGAAAGTGCTAGACTGCTCGACCAGTGATCTCGGTCGAGTGCTAATTTCTATGTTATCATCGATATCTAACACTGAATAGAGTTTGCTCAAATGTTTATCACCTCTGTTGAACACATGGTTAAGTCCTGACTGGAAGCCGGAAAATGCATTTTATTTGGCTCTAAGTGGTAGTGCCATGCTTGCAGAACCGCGTCAAACATGCACTCATAACATGTATTGCTTCTTTCGATGACAGTAACATCGGGTTTGCCCATGGTCCCTTGATACCCTCATTCTACGTCAGTTGTAGGAGTGATATTGATGCCATTTTCCCCGCCAACAGAAACACTGCCGTCCGTCCCTTGAGTAATGCCGAGATTTCCACCGAGGTTCGACGCTTGACCATTTGCACCAACAGTGATACCTGCATTTTCGCTGAACTGCTCGGACTCAGTGACGGCCAAAACCTCCTCCGCTTCAGTAGTTGCATTTTCTTCATTGCTTTCCCCAGGTTTCTCCGCATTCTCGGTTCCTTCGACAATTCCAGACGAGCCCTTCCCGGCTGCTTGTGCTGCTGCCAAGAATGACTCAAGGGACTCGCTTGATCCATCTTGCGTTTCCTGAGTTGCCTTTGGCTGTTCTCCTCCAAGTGTCAACCCTCCAATATTCAGACCATTTCCTGCAGTACTGTTGCCTGCGACACCTTCGCCTTTTGCAGTGTTGCCACCGAGCGTGAGCCCACCAATTTGAATTCCACCGTTGACAAAGCTGATTTGCCGTCGTGACAAAGGCCTGTTTCGTTCCTTGATAACCGCCGTTGCTTTGCTCACAGGTCCTCCCTTTAACGGACTGAATTAGCAAAGTATCACGCCAACTAATAAGAAGCCGTTACATCAAGACTTACTATAAACCTTTCTTCCGTGAGCTCACAGGATACACCGAACATATATGTTCCCAGCATTGCAATGACCAACGTCATGAGATGCATCGCGAAGACTCTTTTGAAGAGCTTAGTGAATGATGATTGTTGACCGGAGTTCAATGAGCCAGTAGAGATCGTTGATTAAAGATGGAGCACAGCTCCAAACGAAGAATTTTAGGCCGTGTTCTTGTGATATGATAAATAAGAACACCATTCCCAGAGTTGTCTTTGTACAAAACCGCGACCGCAGCTATTTCTATACGCTATAAAAGAATATGGAATTTTTAAAGATCCGTATTCTTGCTCAGCAAGGAGAGGAGAGGAAGCCTGAAACGGCAGTGCAATCGGCCAAGACCGCCAAATGAGCCTCAAAAGTGTCTATTTGCTATATGCGCCAAGAAGGCTGAAGTCAGTGCCGTTCTAATTAATAGCGACCTGCTGCATCAATACGGATTCCGAGGGAACAATTGTCCCGCAAGCACATGGGATGAAGCCTTAGAAGCCTCAGAACAGGCAACTTCGAAACGCTGCTAGTATCTTGGCGGTGTTCCAAACAGGTCTACCACCTGCCCTTTAGCATTCATTCAACCCAATTCTTCGGTGATCGCAGCACTTGCACCAGATCCGATTCTGCGCTTCCCTCTTCTGGTTCAAATGAATATCTCCAAGCAGCCGTTAGCGGTAAGGACATCAAGATACTCTCAACTCTCGGCGTTGACCCAGCTAAGCCAAACTTGGTACCCCTGTCGTGTAGGAGATTGAACTCAACGTAACGGCCTCTTCGAATTTGTTGCCATTCCTTCTGTGATTCTGTGTATGGTAGGTCTTTCCGCCTCTGGATGATTGGTGTGTATATAGACAAGAACGCTTTCACAAAATCTTGGGCAAACAAGAATATGGCGCTCAACTCTATTTCAGAGCCGTTGCCGTCAAGATCATCAAAGAAGATGCCTCCAATCCCTCGTGCTTCGCTTCCATGAGTGTTCCAAAAATATCGATCGCACCACTGTTTAAAATGTGGATAATAAGAAATGTCATGTGCATCGCAAACATCTTTGATAGACGCGTGAAAATGGCGAGTGTCTTCGTCAAAAAGATAACAAGGTGTTAGATCAGTGCCTCCTCCAAACCAACAGGCAGCTACCTTTCCTTTGGAGTCGAAGACTTCCAGGAAACGACAGTTCATGTGGATGGTAGGCGCCATAGGGTTTTTTGGGTGGAGGATCAAACTCAACCCGATGGCCGAGTAGGCAAACGCATCGCCCTCGCTTCCTATTGAGATGTGATTTGCGCGCATCTGCGAAGCTGCTGCTCCACTCATAGTTCCATGGACATTGCTGATGTTGACGCCTCCCCGTTCGAATACGTTGCCGTCCTCAATCACGCAAGAAATCCCACCACCATTGTTTGATCGTGTCCACGGATCAGTTCTAAATCGCTTTTTATCGATCGTCTCCAATGCGGCCACAAAAAGTTGCTGTTGTTCTTCTACTAGCTGCACCATCCTCCCATAAAGCGGCGAGTGATGTAATTCTGCCATTGTCATCTTATGGTGGGAATAGCTTGAAATGAGAATCCCAAGGGTGGGTCAGCAATACTGTGATGATATGAACTTGAAGTGTATGAATGTTGCACGGCGGGCGGGGGATGCTATTTTGCTCTATATTTAGCCTTATCTAGCAGAGTTCTTGCTGGTAACTATAGGATTCGCTGATGTTTGGGTAACGCCGAGCACGCAAGACGCCAAGAATTTATGTGTTTCGCAAATATCGCACTTCGATGTAGTGATCATGTGCAAAGCCTGGTACAAAGACATTCATTTAAAGATTTGGAGCTACAGGTCAACTGAGTTCTTATTCAATTTTATCACAAAACACTGGAAGGATACTCTAAGGACACCTATTTCAGAGAAGGTCATTGTTAAGATTGGTAAGCCAATAGGTGGGACTCGCTACAAGACCACGTTCGGGACTTCAAACGTTTGGACAGTATTCGTGTCAAAGTAAGACCAGAACTTTGTCCCGCTGACACTCGTATCTGCATATGAAACATACTGATCGCCGCTCCCAATCTGAGTCCGCCATCGAGAGACTTGTGTTCCGCTCGCTGGCGGTTGCGAGAAACCTGACATTTCGAAATTCAGGTACTGCGCACTGCCCCAATTTACAGCGACTATGACGAGTTTCTTGTTGGTTGCGTCATATGCTGCAACCACATTATCAGCTCCACCGTCAAGAATCTTCATTCCGGGCCGGATGTGTCGTGTGAATTGTGCCAAAACATAATATTTTTGCGAGACAGATCCAAGAGACCCTGCGTCGTTGTCGGCGTCGATGAGACCCCAACCACCACCATCCAGAACCTGCCAGTAAACCCAGCCGGTGGGATGAAGCCATCGGAAGTCGAGAATGAGATTACTGACGAGACCTTTGCCAGTGGCATCACTCTCTCCGTATTCGCTATTCCAAAGCTTCTTGCCTTTTGCTGAGACTAGACTATATAGCCCATCTCGGCTTCCACTTCCATATTGGTAACCATGAACATTGATACGGCCGACGTTGCTCAATGCAGTATCGCCGAGGCTGGAAAATGTTGATTTTGCCTGATCGTATGTATTCTCGTCTGAAGCGGCTATGATAGTAGACGTTAAACCACGATTGTTCAGCTCGGTGCGTAGATAGCCTATCACTGTTGCTTGAGTGCTAACATCAAAGTGGCAGCCCTCTTGTGTACCAGTGGAAGCTTTCCACCAGCTCGCTATAGGCTCATTGAATGGCTCAACACTTTCGAAAGTTATGCCCCAGTTGTCCTTTGCGTATTTGGCGATGGCTGCTAGATAAACGGCATGCTGGTTGTAATTCCAGCTCTGTAGGTTATTGCCGCCATCACTAGAGCCTGCAGGGTTATGATTGATACACATCCACCACATGGGAGAATTGGAGAACAGCTCGAAATGGTTGGCACCTCGATCTCGGGCCTTTGTCATCATGGTGCGCTGATTTGCATCAACACCCCAACTCCAACTGGATGATGTTACGTCCGTGCTGGTCCAGTCTACCCAGTACCCTTCCACCTGCCGCGATGCCATCATTGTGGACGATACAACCATGCTCTCTCCATTGACAGTATTCCAACTGCATGCGCCTGCATTATACCGGACAATTGTCAGACCAAGACCGGGCACAGTCTTGCCGTTGAAAGTCGTCGATTTGGTGCTGAAGAATATATCGGCCAGATCATCGCGATTCCCAAACCTTTTAGCCCACCAAGCCAGGGACGTCCCCCATCCGTCCCATGTTCCCCAGTTCGACTTAGAATTGATAGTTGTGGTGGTATCTGCAACAACTAACGTATTGCTGGCTAACGCCAATGCCCAAATGTACAATAAGTGCTGCATTGTGCCCGAGCCTGTACGGATGACTAGGTGCACGATCTGGCAGGGAAAATGAGAAAGGTATATATGTATTTCTCGGAGCCAAGCTCGCGAAGCTATTCCTAAGAAGAATGGAGGGTGTCATTGCTAAACCGGGTTGCTGGGTTTTAGCCGGCGGATGCCCTGGTGGACACCGAGATTCGGGGGTCGCGGAGCCGTTTGTGTGCGGGAAACTGTTGCTCGAAATTGCTGATGATTCTTCTCAATGGTGAGAATGACGCTAAAATAAGCTACTAGATGAGTCTTGTGATTGCCTAATACATCAAAGGGGTTGAACAAGGGAATGGTGATTCGGTAGTGGTGGATTTAGAAACCCGTAGGAGATAGACAACCCGGTTGGTGGGCCGCCTTCTCCGCATAACCGAGTGCAATCCGTCCTTGTTTAGGTCAAATGTAGAGATTCTTTCATAAAAAATTGTTTGAAATCAAGAGAGCTTGGGCTCTTCATACTGGTTCATACATAGTCATTCCGATGGCTTAGATCTGACCCGTTTTGGCTTGTGAGGGCAACGGGACATTGACATCAGGAGATCATTCGACGGATCACGTCGGACCGCCAAATCTCGATCATATCAGTTACTTCCTTCGCAAGATTCCACGTCACCTTAGGGTATGGTTGTGCCAGCCAGACGGCCATTAGCCTTTCAAACCAATCACCCAGTCCGGCATCAGTGTCAACCTCTTCTCCATCAGTTGCCCTGAAGAGGGGACACAAGCTCTTCATAGTTATGAAGTACGCCGAGATCGCCGTAACTGTTTCCCATACATCTCGTTGTTGTCTCGACCTATTGACTCGTAATTTAGATCTTACCCATTTCATTACAGGTGCTTCGGACTGAGCCAAAATTCGAAGTGTATGCTCTGGTTTCACGTTGCTGACAAACTCGGTGATAATATGGGCATACAAGTAACTGGCATTAGCCCAAGCCCGATGATCGTGTCCAAATACATTCCTGAGTTGGGCATCATTATCAATCTTAGTGGTTGTATCAAATCGCCGAGCCGCTGTAATCAAGCCTAGGCTTCTGCGACGAACATATGCTATTAAAATCAATGTATCAAATTCCAGATATCATAAGAATACTTACATGAATGCAGCTCGTTTCTGAGCATCACATCCGTAGTCCACTCCTTGTTTCACAGTTTCAGACCCTAGTTCAGTCGCGTGATAGCGTCGTGCAGCCAACATGGACAATAGGCCACGGACGTGGGCTCCTGTAGAGATATGATCGCCGTCATAAGCCTATTTCAACGCCAAGGGCAGTTATTAGCAGTGATCGTTAAATGAGTCTCTTCTAGTGCACCTACATCGGCTAGCAATAATGTGTGCACAGTGCGAGTTACCCAAAACGGTATTCGAATCAATACTTGTCGGGGGATATGATTCATCCAGTGCTCTACGGATTCTTCAACCACCCTGGAGTCGTTTACCTCCCTAGCAATCTTCCTGATAATTATGCTTCTGTGTGTCAAGCATGTTTGTAGAAAAATCGGGGTCTCCGTACATAACCGGTGGTGAGTCCCTGCTTGAACAATAGCGGCGCGAAATAGTTCAGAAAAGTTATCCTCAAGACCCCTATATATTGCGGTCAGCTCATTGCACTTATGGTGTGTGAGGAAGTCGTATCACTTTGAAGTTGGGCTTCGGATTTGCTGACGGAATAGCAGATCTAATCATGTATCTATCAGTGGGAGAGCTTGGGGAAATTGGGAGAGCTATGATCTCGTACAATGATGAAAACAGTCTGCTGACTTAGCTACCATCTCGATTGGTAGGGTGTTGAATGGATCTGCGGGTGTTTGGGGAAGAATCCGGATGATGCCTGGAGAGCGTGAGTTCACCCTTGTGGGCATAGAGTTGGAAACCGTTGCTAATGCAGGTGCAATGCAATCATCGCCGCGGACAAGACAATTGGTGCTGTAGACTTGTAAGTGTGCGCCGGTCATAGCCTATTAGCCCCGTAGCGATTGCACGCGGTCGTCCTGATAGGAGCTTGCTCTGGACATAATCGGACCAGTTTGAGGTCACCATTTGAATCATCACTACGGGGTACCTAGCAACTGACCATATTGGTTGTTTCTCGTCGCATTTAACACGTCTTTGCTTGCATGGCAAGCACCCAAAGCGTGACTTCCGGTGCGGCCGGCGAAGGCGAGTACGGGACGATTCTGCAGAGTTTGGCCGACTCGTCTCAACCTGTTTAGGTGGGCCAATCATTCTCTAAATCCCTGAAACTCTTCTTTATGTTGCATCTCGGTGAGTAAGCCTCAGTGGTATATTCAGGATTCTGTACGCGCTGCCCAATGATACCGCATTTCCGGACCGGCTTTGGTAGTTGTTCGATGTCAGGCTTTGGTTGCAGAATCTCAGCCCCGCAAAAGTCTTTGCCCAGCCAATATTGTCAGCGGGACACATAAGCCCCAGCTAGCCAATAGCATAATCCAGTGCATACGAGGTATGTGCACTTTATTTGTTTGTAGCATGTGAGATTACGGATGACGATAAAGCAACCCATTTTATATCCATTCAAAAAAGATGGGCAGAGGTTTGTGTTCCTAACGACAGTACTCACTCCAGTTCTGTTGGACCTTTCCTTCAAAAAGATCAGTGGTAGACCGGCTGACCCAACTACATTTGGCAATTGATAAACAGAATTCAGTCGAGAGGTTGGATAGGTATGTCAAATAAATATTCTGAATCAAATATCCTCTAGATCTAGGCACGTAGCTTAACTTAGTCTTGTTCACCTCTACTCGTCACCCTCATTTGGCTCATAATCTCGGTGCAGTAGAAAGTCAATGGTGACTGGTAGAAACCGGAGGAGCGAGAACAGTTTCAGAGACATTTCTCCAAGGTCTGCAGATTGTAGATGACTTGGAATGCCTTTCAAATTGACTTGGATAATAGCACAGTTACCAAGCTAATTCCAGCAAGCCATTGCCTCGGCCATCCATACGCTCTTGCTGCGTTGCCTACTCCACCGCCCGACGAGGTTCCGCCAGAGTTCGAAGCCTCAACATGAAAGTCGTAAGAGAGTCCTGACGGAGAGCAGATCGTGCCATCAGCGCACTGCATCACTACGCTCCAACGCTGTGAGGCGCACCGCTGCCAACTATTGGTGAGGCAGTTCCACTGCCCCTCAGAACCGGAGCAATCGGACCCAACGCTCATCTCACTTCCAGTGGCGTGAATAATGGGGACAGCCGTTGTGAAGTTTGCGTCTTCAGTTCCTTCAAGTTTGGCGCTTCGCAATGTCACAGTTGCCAACGCTCCTTGCGAGAAGAATACGAATCCCAGCACACTGGCAAGGTTGAGAATTGTTCGTAATGATATGCGGTGACGTTTGAACGCGTATGTGTTGATTTTTCTTGTTGGACAAGATGTTTGTGAGATCGACGTGCTTGAGAATCGACATGACATTGAATGCGCTCTTGGAAGATTGTCAGCGAATGGAATTTCACTGCGATGCATCAGGGTGGACATAGTCATGCACAATGTAAATGACAAAATTTCAATGCTAACAAAGAAAAGCCGTTCCAAAAACCGCAGCAAAACTCCATGCCCTTCTGGAATATAACCACCTTTTAACTTCAGTATTTTCCCATTCACTTCATTTCGCATTCAAAGTTTTCTTCTTCGTCACCATTGCTGCCCAGTTGTGGATCAGGTGACGGGTAACGACCCTCACGGACGTGGAGTGACGCGATTGGCAGGTGCGAGAGTTAGTCGACTTAACTAATTATCACTATGATGAAGGATTCTCATACGGTTTCCGTGACAGAGTAGTCTGACAGAATTGATTCAAACTTCTTTCGATCCCGCATTGAGTGCTAGACTTGAAGAGGATATTACAAGCCAAGATAAAATTTCAAAACCCGTAGAGGCTCCTGGAAATGGCTTCGCTGACAGAATTTCTCAATACTACTATTAAAGTCGCAACATAAGAAATACTGCAATATACGAGCCTGGTAAAGGGCATTGGGGTCGCTAGTCATATCAATTTAACCTGATCTGTTGTAAACTCATGGTTCATGATTAGGAACTATCGTTGTAAAGAGGTAGTCTACCCAAAAGTGGGGGATCACAAAGCTGTGTCAGATATTGAGCCGATGAACACCGTCCGACTTGGCTGCGTGGGGTCGTCCTTACAGATATCCGAGGAGTGGGATACTAGTTGGCAAGTAGCCGATCTTCTCTGGTCATTCATTCATCTTTCCGATAGTGTCTGCGTACGAGATTGATAAGCGCAACTTCACGCAATTATTCAAGAAGCTAAGTTGTATCAACATTTCTTCTAGAAGACCGACTGTTGGCCTCTGATCTTTTGTTCGCTTTCAATCAACTCGAGTTGCTTTAGTTGTCGCAAACGAAGCTCGATATGCCGGTCGCCCAAGTTGATGAGAAAGGCTTTGCCGATCACCCAGCGCCTCTGCCGCCTATTGACACCATCTTGCGAGTCCGAATTGGCAAAATAAGAGCTCTGGGCACTGCTGGGCTTCGGTCAGCAATCGCCAAAACGCCAAGGGATGGCCAGCTCTTCCTAACGAATGTCGGTATCGTCGGCGACGAACAACAATACATTCACCACGGTGGAGTTGACAAAGCACTTCATCAGTACTGCGCAGCTCACTACAAGGGCTGGCAGAAAGAAAAGCCAGACAAGGCGCACCTCTTCGTTCAAGGAGCGTATGGTGAAAACCTAGTAAGCGCTGGCCTGAATGAGGATAATGTGTGCATTGGCGATACATACCGTATCGGCAAGAAAGTTCTGGTCATGGTCTCAGAACCAAGATTACCATGTTACAAGCTCAACCATCGATTCGAGTGGAACCGGGCTGCCATCCGCACGCAACAGACAGGACGAACGGGTTGGTATCTCAGTGTCGTCCAGACCGGAAACATCCGTGCAGGAGATAAGATGGTGCTTGTAAATAGGCCGTATCCGAAGTGGTCTATCAGCAGGGCATTGGACGTTATGTTTCAAGAGCCGAACCAGAAGCTGCTACTGGAACTGAGCAAAGTCGTTGGCCTAGGCGTGCAAATACGCGAGATAGTCGAAGATCGTCTTCTTGGGAAGGCGGAAGATGCACAGTTGAGACTCGACCGCGTTGCCCTTGACTGGAGACCATACCGACTCATACAAAAGGAACGCGTGACAGCTCGAGTGAAGCGATTTGTTTTCACTGTTGATGATCCTGATATCAAGTTCGTGAATCCAGAGTTTGGTTCCTTCCCATATGTCCGGCTACGTTTTGGCCCAGACAGCTGCTACACGCGGGCGTACTCAGTCGTTCGCGGCAATAAGAACAAATTTGAGCTTGGCATCGCCCTAGATCGCAAGTCACGAGGAGGGTCTCGCTTCCTGCATGATAATGTGCAAACGGGCGATGTTATCTCTATAGCGAATGGAGTCGACTCAGGAGAGGCTGCCGAGGATGACCATCAAATCAATCACTGGATCATCATTGTCGGTGGCATTGGTATTACTGCTTTCATCAAGGAGATCGATATTCTGAAATCGAGCAACGAATCATTTGAGATCCACTATGCTTGTCCCAGTATAAGAGAGGCTGCTTATACAGAAGACTTGCCGTTAGAGAAAACAGTGTTCTATGCTAAGGATCAAGGACAACGACTTGACGTAGGCAAACTTATAGGAAAGCAAGAAGCCACTAGACTTAACACAATGATCATGTGTTGTGGACCATCCGGGCTTCTTAATGCCTGCGAGGAGAGACTTGAATCGCTCAACTACCCAGAGCATCTACGTCATCTCGAAAGCTTCGGTGAAGAGGATGTGACAGGAGACCCTTTTGAGGTTGAGATACTGAGTTCGCACGAGACTCTTCAAATTCCATCAGATAAGAGCTTATTGCGAATCCTTAACGAGTCGGGTTTCGATGTTCCTTCTAGCTGCCTTGTGGGTAACTGTGGAATTTGCATGATTGATTACAAAGATGGGTCGGTCAGACACAAGGGTACTGCATTGGCGAAGGACCAGAAGTGTGAGAGCCTGCTTAGCTGTGTGAGCCGTGGAAAAGGCAAAATAACTTTAGACCTGTAGGTACTTGGAACTGTGTATCGACATTTTTACCTTCTCATAAAAGAGAATGATTGACCAAATTCAAGGTCCAGTATGGGAGATATACGAAGCAACATTCGAACCGTTTTAGATATCTCTGTGATCTCCACAAAAGCTGCGCTCCGTATAGTGATATGGTCTTATGAAGGCACAAATGAAATGAAATTGCACTGTGGTAATGAATCTCTTCACGTCACTATGCCCCATTTAAAGTGGGACATCTCAAGCATTATCACGATCCCGGCTCTTGATATCCGCGACAGGATATAAATCTATGGGACAGTGTTGCCCAACACACAGGATAGCGATGGCAAGCTCCCCATCATTCAAGAGAAGGGCTTCAGGACCCGGAGGAAATATTCCAAGGAAATGTCTTTATCATATCAATCCACCGTTCCTGATACGTCCGTTCGCTTGGATCTTGGTCATCATAAATCCTTCAGCCAATAGAGAGCGGTCCGTTTGAGGCTTTCCATGAGGCATCCGGTTGAACTTGTAGATTCCGCTAGTGGTTGGTAGGAATATTCCCCAGGACATAGCTCATCAAAGCTTTGTGCTCGGAATCCCGGCACTCACTTATCCGCAGAGGAGACAGCCAAGCCGGGTTTTGGTAACGGGCGAGAAGGCAATCTATTTTGCCGGATAAGGATGAACAACTGGAGGCTGATTGAAGCCACGCTGCTGCAGGAACAAGGTTCGGCAATAAACGTGCCCATGCAACCAGATGATCTCATAGATTGGCCCCATAATACTCGATAAGAGAGGGTTGATGTCGGCCATCTGAGCGGACCATCCGGGTTTGTTGAGATGGTGTGCCCGGTATTCACTAGTAGCGAAGCGGGAGGAAACGGCAGACGTTGGGTAGCGGACTGGTCGACCTCCGTCGTCCTGTCGATCTCTATCCAAAAGTAAAACTTGCTGGGATCCTGCAAACAGAAGCTTTGATGAGTGAGGTGGGATTTCAAGAATAGGCCAGTCTCGACCGAAATGGGTAAAGTCAGTCCAAAGAGGATATCACCACTTTCGCCTCAATGCTCCCTAACGAACCCCACGGATTGCCTTGATAATGACGGAAGTTGGATGAAGTCCCACCCCTACTTATTATTGCAGAGGAAATGGAGTAACAGCCGTCAATGGCAAGTACCGGCATTTGTTTGCCGCCAAGCAAGACTGACTAGAGTGGCGATAAATTTGATAAGTCGGCACGTTGTGAAGCGCCTGGCGTGCGGCACAAATTTCGCCGAGTCACAGCAGTGCTACACTCGGGTTCTGCCACTTGTCCCGGAATGAGGATGTACGACTGACTTCCCCTGTGTGCGGGAGAGCTCGAGCAACGCATGCCTTGATCAAATCTTCAGGGGAGTGGCGGATAAAGTAGTGAATAAGTGTAGATTGGCGCGCCATCCAGGTTGTGAGAACACTCAAATCTTGCCGCCCGCCGTTGTTATCAACCCCCCTTTCAATACCTATCTTGAGATGACCAGGCATACGGGCCAGGTCTACTCTTGGTGTTGTATTTAAGTGACGTTCCCGTGCCGCTGGATACCAGGTTGCTCTTGACCCTTAAGAAGCTGTTCCTTGCCTTCCATTCCTTAGGACATTGCTTGCTCGACATCGAGATAGAAATGCGAGTGTCAATCGTTGTTGCGGCTCTGGCTGCCGCCTTCACCACGTCAGCCTCTCCTATGCCGGTAGTCAAGCTTCCTCGAGGTTTGACCTGGGCAAACAATACCATCGCGGCAAGGGCCTTGAATGAGACTGTGGGCTTCAATGTCACGGTTAAGCGTGATAACATAACGTCAAACTACACCTCGAACTACACATCTAGGGCACGAGCTGTCAGTATTTACTCGATTGCATACATCGAATGTATTCTTACTGATGACGATCACAGGTTAAGAAAAGATATCTTCCCGTTGTCATTGTTGATACCAAGAAAGACGCTTAGGATCCTAGAGCATAGTTAAGAGCGGAGCACATGTTTGTACCTTGTATTCAATGGTGGCGTCACAAAGGTATCTAACAATTTGGATATCATTTTGAGGCGTTGCCACTGCTGATGGAGCAGATCCAGGAGCTCGTCAGCATTGTTATTCGAAGTTCTTTTCGCTCCTTGACGGCTTAGATTACAGCACAATATACAGGCTAAGCATGCTGTTTCCAACAATATAAGACATTGATGCGTGATGAGCTATTATATGCTGGTCGGGTCGTGGCCGAAAGGACTTAGACGCCGTGTGTAACAGTACCATTTGTACTATGCAAGAGATACTGTGTGCTCCATGGTTGTTACAGGCTTTGAGGCTGTGCTGTCTTGGCTCCATTTTCATCGAATTGCACCTCCCTGGACATGCATCACAAAATCAAGTTTTAGTGGGCTGTCTGAGAGTTCTCAGCTGAAAAGCTCCCGCTGGCTTGCTGATTAGCGTCGCCTTGGCAGCCTTGAATTGGTCCTTGTAGGCCGTGACATCATCCTCCACTGATTCACTATGCGAACCCAGCTCGATGGAAGGCATCTTCTGACACCTTGATGCAAGCCATGTGCCTTTATAAACCCGTGTGCCTTCTCCATTTCCCTTGACATCTAGTCTCGCGTCTTTCCCAAGACTGTTTTCTCACGTTTGCCCGTTCAACCTCAGAAACCAATACCCGAACTGCACAAACAGCCTGCCCACCATGGATTTCGTAAAGAACTTCACCGGCGATAATAACAAGGAGGGCGAGCAAAAGCCCAACCAGGAGCAGAAGTCATCTGGCGGCTTCATGGATAAGCTCAACGGCATCGCCGGCGGCGGTCAGCAAGGAGAGAAGAACGAAGACACTGTCGACAAGGGTGAGCAGCCTCCCGTTTGCTGACCGTGATCCATTGCAACTGACACTAGCTTGTTCTGTAGGAGTCGATTGGGTCCAGGAACATGTCCTTGGCCAAGGAGATCAATCCAACGAGAGTGCCATCGAGCAGGCGAAAGATGAACAGATCAGCGATTTCATCCGCAAGCAATACAAGGGAACCACTGGAAATGAGCTTCCCATCGCTGACAAGGAGCACTAAACGACACCGCACTGTAGCCTTGAGAATAGGTGAAGCGGCATGCTTCAATGTAGTGTAATAAATGACATGATCAAATGATGCCCTACACGGTGTGATTCACCTCGCAAGTGTTGCAATCTATTTCAACAAGTGTTTGTGTAAGCATCGTGGCGTCTCAGCCAGTCGGCCTTGGTTGTGAAGTAGCTGGAGATTCACTCCCCTCATCATCCATCAAGGCGAAGACAGGTTCATGGAGATATTCACCGGAAGCGTCGTTGGCAGCCGCATCGTCAGTCTTTTTGGGTTTGGACCTTATATCCTTAACTGATGGGTTCCGGAAGAGGAAACCGCTGATCCAGTTCTTGCCCAGCGGTTTGTGATCCCCTGCAGCGATCAGGATCTGCTGAGCAACCTCCCTCATGCGTATTCGTGTAGGCGGCCGGCCGATTTGAGCCTCGACCCATGCCCAGTTTGCTATCGCACGTTCTTGGGCCGGAGTAACCCTCTGGTGATCAATATTGGCCTCAGAATGCGGCCTGCCTCCCTGGACACGTCTTGCAAGGGTTGAGCGCGGGATTCCCCAGGTCATGGATGCCTTACGCAATGAACCACCCCTCCTCACATCTTCGACGGCGCGCCTGGCATCGTCGTCCGTGAACCCGGCCATTTCAGACCAGATGCGATGGCGGTGCGACTTGACAAACCGGCAGCCTGGAATGCAAGCGACTTAGTGTCGGTGGTGCCTGGTGTTGGCCATTGTCACGGAGAGCTGGCGGTGAGGTCCTTCAGAGTGTGAAGCTTACTCTAATTTGAGAGCATAGTGTGTTCCGAGTAGACCCTGCAATTAACTAAAGCCACTCGCTGCCTGTCTGTGGCCGCCGTAACAATACCACGGAAACAACAGACTGTTTGTACAGAATGCAGCTCAACTTACGACTCGATGTGCTATGTAGTCAATAGCACCTATATAAAGACCTTGTAACTTCCAGCAGCTTGGTCCTATCATTAGCAGCTCACCCAGAATGGCAACGCATTACGGATTCTAGGTGCGCGCGCCGTCCCGTTTTTGGTGGCCGTTTTGGCGAAACGACAGGAATGGAGGAGTGCCTGCCGAATCGGATGGCGGGGCAGACCAATGATAGGGACCACTTCACTAATCCGGAGGATGGAAGCTACTAGACTAGACCTTCTTCTACACACTTGACAATATCTCAACCATCCCACGTCGGCAATAGCAGTCGCCCAACTCTTATCAAAGGCCCATTCTATCTCGGAGACCTGAAAGAAGCCTTGACTCTTCCTCTCTACAATCGCAATGGATTACATTGAGCAGCGCATGGCCGAGGAGGCGCAGAAGCACGCCAGCCCCAACGAGTGCGCATCTCCCCAATGGTCTTGCAAAAGTTTTGGAGATGTTTCCTAACCATGTTCTAGCCCCGGCTTGGTCACGCCGCTGAACATACTCGTCTTGGCCATTTTCGCATACACCCTCTACTCGTTCCTCAAGCCGTCGCCGCCGCCGACGCTGCCGAAGGAAGCCCCCGCTACCGTCTTCCAGACCTTCAACCCCCGCACGCTGCTACCGTTCAACGGCGAGAACGGCGCCCCGGTCTACCTCGCCGTCCGGGGCCGCGTGTTCGACGTTACCAGCGGGCGCAACTTCTACGGCCCCGGCGGGCCCTACGCCAACTTTGCGGGACGGGATGCCAGTCGCGGCCTGGCTTGTGGCAGCTTCGACGAGGAGATGCTGACCAAGGACCTTGATGGCCCTCTCGATACGCTGAGCGACTTGGGCCGGGACGAGATCGACGCACTACAAGGCTGGGAGGAGAGGTTCGAGAGCAAGTACCTGGTGGTGGGCAAGCTGGTCCCCGTTGGAGAGGAGAAGAAATAAGCCCTCGTCGCCGAGTGACCAGGACTGGGGCTGGTGGAGGATATAATGGTGAAAGAGGCGCAATGCAACTGAGCTAGCCGCAGCCAGCGTTGCCCCCCCAAGATGAATGAAGGATTTGATTGACTATTTCTACTATGACCGTGTTGTCCGACGTGCCTGCGTGGACTTCTAATTGTTACAGATGCCGGAAACAAAACGCCTCGTCCTACCGCCTATCGACCACCGTATTGCTGCTGATCTGGATTCACTTCCATACTCCACGCAGCGTCTGACCAGCTGCCACCGTTGACTGGTCCGTCTGAGCTCAATTGGGGAGTTGAGTCGAAGACGCCATAGACATCATTCCATGGCTCGTTCAGTGGAGACTGGCCCTCCCAGTGGTCCATCGGGGATATGTATGCGGCGTCTGATGGGCCGCCGCCTGTACGGTCTTGCCAGGGTCGCTGGACAGGGACCCATTGGCGAGCATCCGATTGAGCAACCTCGGGTCGGGGCGTCTGGCCTTGTTGGATGGACAGAAGCGCGGATGGCTGAGGTATTGACCGATTTCCTTCATTTCTAGCAGAGGATGACGACGAGGAAGACACTCGCCCAGAGCTGTTCCGAGACGAGGTAGAGCTGGTCGGAGGCGATGAGCCTTTACATTTCTCTTTCGTAGATTTATTTGATGGGGCCATAGCCGAAAACTGTGTGGACAGAAGACAGAGTGGATAGACTGTATGTTTGTAGCGTTCAATAAGCAAGGCCTCAACGAGATGATTGCCGTTCTTTATTTCTCTGGTCTATGGTAAGATCACCACAAAGGAGAGGAGATATCCTGTCCATTTATCCTTTGTCTACGGCCACATACCCATCATCAACATTGTAGCGAGGGACTCTGTTATTGGTGCCCCTGAATGGCCTCAAGCCTCAGGAAGACACGGAAGGCGGTAGCATCATGGCAACAGGATTTGTTTGTTGCCGAGCAGGATGCCTTACGACTTGATGCATACGAACCTAGCAGAACTGGCACCGTCAGTCGTGTAGAATTATGGCCTCAGAATGAATGAGTGTATGAGGTGTCAGGGATTGAAAAGTAGCCTCAAGCTGCAAGTCTGAGGAATGCATGAGGCGCTGTTGTTGGCGAGGGGCCAGCCAGCCAGCCAGCCAGTACCCATCATGCATGGCCTCGTGGTTCCCCGAGCTCGGCTTCCTTCAAGGTTGAGGCGCCGCCTCAGGCGGGTTGCCATTGGCGGGCCGTTGGACTCACCTACGCCAGGCCACGCAAATTAAGGCCTCGAACTCCTCCAAGTGTTCCAGACAGTGACTTCTTAGAAGACGTTATTGCAGTTACACAATGGAACCGCATCATTCCTGGCGGGCGTTTCATGTCCATTGCAAACAACCTCATCGGTCATCGTGATCGAAGGCCGTTGAGCGTGTGCAACCAGCAACCGGGAATATCGCAGATGCCGGCCATCTTCAATGGAATTCTCTGAGGCTCAGTGGCGTCAACTTTGAAGCAAGCCTCTCGAATCTCGATTGCCTCATGCTTGCGGGTGAATCGTCCTTGAGGCCACACCAGCTGACCTGTTGTCACCACCATTGTTACGCACTGTCAACGCCAACGCCGACGTCAATAACCCTGGCTCTGGGTGCAGCTCCTTGGAGCTCTTTGGATGAGATGAGGGGTTGAGGAGGCTCTTCACCTCTTGTCGTCCTTTTCGATGGTGTTTGAAGCTTTTCACCTCTCGTAACCCCAACTCTCACACCCCGAATCTTCCCCGAGCCACTACTCGCCTACCTTGTGACAATGCCGTCTGCAGAAGAAGGATGCAGGCCCTGAAGGAGCCACGATAATCTTTCCCCCTCCTCTACCTTTCTATGTATGCGCTGTCATGCAAGTTGTTTTACAATGTGGTGTGCAGCAAGCCACAGGATTATTCTTTGGGGAAATCCGAGAGAAAACCGCGCAGAGCTGGTACAGTACAGTATTATCAGCAGCTGCACTGTCGGTTTGGCGGCGGCAAGAGGCGGGGCAGACAGTGGGATTTGAGCTCAGCGATAAGATCTCACAAGATCTTAGCGCCGATTCAGTGCACGAAGCTCCCACCCCCCGCCAAGCTGTGACGTCTTTGGCTCAACAGAAAATCTTCCTTTCCTCAAGCCGCGGCTCTCCTCGTCCCAAAGACATCCCGAGCAGCTCCGTCCGCCTCTGCCACACACCCCTCAACCTGAGCTGTGGTCTTCATAACCCAATGCTCCCCGCTGCACGAGTGCGTTGCTCCTCGCTGCTGCTGTCAACCTCCAGACGTGCCTTCGCCAGGTCGTACAACACGCTCCCCAAAAACCCACAGGACGCAAAGGCTCGGATCCAGTGGCGCGAGATGGCTGAGAAGGATATCTCCAAGTACCTGCAGCAGACCCACGACCGGGTGTTCGAGCACAACCGAGCCTGGGCCGAGGAGAAGAAGAAGAAGGACCCCGAGTTCTTCTTCAAGCTCTCCGCCGGCCAGGAGCCCGAATACCTGTGGATAGGATGCAGTGACTCACGCATCCCCGCGGAGCAGATCACCGGCCTGGACCCGGGCGAGGCCTTTGTGCACCGCAACATCGCCAACCTCGTGTGCAACACCGACCTGAACGTTATGAGCGTCATTAACTACGCCGTCCGCCACCTCAAGGTCAAGCACATCATCGTCTGCGGGCACTACGGCTGCGGTGGTGTTAAGGCCGCCATGACGCCCAAGGACCTCGGCCTGCTCAACCCCTGGCTGCGCAACATCCGCGACGTCTACCGGCTGCACGAGGGCGAGCTCGACGCCATTGCCGACGAGTCGGAGCGCTACAACCGCCTGGTCGAGCTCAATGTCGTCGAGCAGTGCCGCAACGTCATTAAGACTGCCGCTGTGCAGCAGTCGTACGCCAAGAACCAGTACCCTGTCGTCCACGGCTGGGTCTTCGGGTTCCACGATGGCCTCCTCAAGGACTTGAAGATTGACTTCGAGTCCATGCTCCAGAGCATTCAGAAGATCTACAACTTGACTGACGACCAATGATCCTGGGCTGCAACTCATACACGACAGAGCTGCTCCGGTATTTGGTTTTAGTTCTACCAAGATTCTTTTGGCTAGCAGATGTACAGGATCATTGGATAGAAAGTAGGCGTTGGGAGCTTGTCGGAAGGAAAAGTGTGATTGAGATTCGGTGTAGATGCTTGATTGAATAGTATCATCGGGAGTAGTCTTAACGTGAATGATATCGTCGACCTCTGGGTCGACTTCAATTTGCCGTCAAGCAATGACTATCTTTGACTACAAGTGTATCAGTGTAATGATTACTCAATTCGTCAGAAGAATTCGTTTGTGACGACTTCTAGCCATCGCATATTATCACATCTTACTCCTGAAGACATGAAGCGGACAATCAAGCACTAATCTATAACGTATGAAGCTATTTTACTTCCTGGGGAAGCTGCCACAGGCTGCAAAGAATTAAGAGGAATTTCGTCGGAACTGTACTTGGATAATGCTCACGTGGTGAGTGCATTTAAACAACGGTTGCAACTGCTCCTAAATGAATTTACGCAAAGCTTGACTGTTTCGCTCTTACAGAGGAACCTAAGGAATTAGGCAAGCAGCAGCTAGTTGTTTGATACTTAAGCTCACCCACAACTGTCGACGGATCATCACATTCACATCTAAGCCAACTCCAACAATTTCCATCTCGAGAAATTTCCCGACACATCTACCACTTTCTCATAATATATGCAGAGCGTAGCCTTCTTGTAGCCAAGTTCTGCAGGTGGTCCATTCTTTCTAAACCCTTCATATCGAACTCTCTAAGTATCATCTACTATTATCTTACAGTGTCAACACAACCTAATCTATATCTCATCAACACCGAAACAAAGGCTTTTTTCAGGTCGCTTTGATTCTTCCTGACTCTTCCGCCGGGCTGCTATATACCGGAGAGATCTTCTCCTGGCTCTGTGCGTACTTTCTAATGTAACAGAGAAGAGCTGATCGTCTCTCCATTCTACTATCCGACGTTTGCCCCGTCAGATGTGTCAACATTACTAACACTGTTTTATAGTCAGATGGACTGTTTAACGATGCGCCAGTTGACAAAGATGAGTCGTCTTGAGAGATTAACACCGGAGGTCTTGGCCAACATTGGCCAGCAGCTGGTAGACGCGGCGACAAGCACACAATGCGTAACCTCCGCTCTACTTCTCGGCGACTGAAATCAGTCACCCAACGGTATCTTTATCACGCGATTCAGATACGCTTTGTTGAACACCTGCTTTATTTCTGCCGCACGGTAATGTCTCTTCCGCATCTGGGGGAGTTTGTGAAGATACTTGTCCTTGATGTGGACGAGACAATACCAACCTGGTTCAGCTCACAAGCTCGCCGGTTCCTGCGGAAACTCTATCCTCACCAGGTTTACCTTCCAGCCACATCAATCTCTGCTATCATCAAAGATCTCTTTTCAGGGCTTTTTGCATTCCTACCCCAGCTCACCAGTCTTGAGCTGGTGAAGCCGCAGAGTGAAGGTCAAGCTCACACTCCGCTGCATCTCTATGCTTTTGTCAGGTGTGCCAGTAGGGACCTTGCAGACTATGTGCCAAGCGATCTGCGACTCAATAAAGTAAAGATCTTTGATGCTTGGGATTCATCTTTTCGCGAGGTTATAGATGTGGTCGACTTAGCATACCGCTTCAAAGAACTGGAGCGGGGCACCCTTCGCGGGAGTCATGGTCCCTTCCGTCTTCCAGTTCTTTATGGCCAAGATTAAATAACTAGTGAGTGAATTTGACTGTAATCTGGGCTTCTTGCCCCCTGACTGACTAGACCCAGAAGAGGTCAAGCCATTCTATTGGTCTGCGTTCCTTCCCCATATCAAGTTTCTGAAAGCTTCTAGAGGGAGTTTTCTCACCTTGCGATGTTTACAATCTATGTGAATGGTTTCCAGGTCTCGAGAATTTTACCATTCAGATCTTCGTTCACAGAAACAACGACAGGGTGGACGAGGACTTGACGCTCGTCAAGGCATCTGGTGCCAGCTATCATAATCATACCTTTCAGGCGCACTGGCAAAACTTCAGAAACTCCAGAGTCTGCATATCGAGTTTCAGGGAGCTTATGAGAGACTGGTCAAGTTGATAGGTCCTCCTGGAGGACTATGCACCCTCGCGATTCTTCAAAACCTTACCTACCTACGAATCGGCCTTGCTGTGCTGATACAGCAGTATGACAACAACAAGTTCCTCCCGCCTGCAGGGAAGATCTTGCCAAAATCATCAGTCACTATCCGTCTGTATGATTGCAGTAGAGCTCTCAGGGCCCGGGGTGTTGACTTTTATGGGGACGATGGCGAATTCTGGGCCCAATATGTGGATTTCCTGTCTGAGATGGCTGCTAGGTCCCCTCAAGACTTCCCAGCCCTGCGGCACGTTATCAACATGTCCAACTGGCCTTGGTGGTGGGACAATCGCTTGAACAGAGCTGACAATGGCTGGAAGAATGGGAATAGTCTGCCGGATGAGACGGTTGGAGTTCTCTCAAAGCTAACAGCCGCGTTCGCGAAACACGGCATTCAGTTCATCGGACAGGCGACGCCCAAGCGCACGCTCTTTGGCACGTAATTCTAGAGCAGAAATATCTCACGGTAGAGAGTGAATCCTGACCAGAATGTAGATAGATTCTGTAGCTAATTTGCTCTCATCACATATCCAAGGGGATAACTCAATGTACTTGATAATATGTAACGTTTGATTTTCCCTAGCAAGCCGCTTAAAATGGTTCGTACAACCGCATATTCATAGTATCGCGACTGCGTTCGCTGGACTGGCAACGCCTCCCGGTATCTGAGGAATCAATTAGCTGAGTATGACGGGTCTGGCGGTTGGATGCTGAACTACCTTGAGGGGTACACTAGAGAGAAAGAACGTCCAGCGTCCTCTCGTCCTGCAAGCGTCCGCCAACTCTTCCAAATCAAACATCTCACCTATTGGGAGGCCCCAGCCGGCAAGTGCCCATTGGTGTATGCTCACATCAGGATCGTTGTAGGGACCGGTGGCTGGGCCCCGCTCAAAGCCAGCTGCATCGGACGCGATTGCTGCGAACTGGTTCTCCCACAACCATCGAAGAGAATCCCGCGTGGCCTCAAAGCCAAGTAGTCCTCCGGGTCGGCGGTTCGGAAAGTTCTGTTGCTCCTCGACTGAGAGTTTGTTGTACTCTGCAGTGAATCCGACTCGAATGAACAGAATGTCGGCCGGACGAATCTCGATATTGTTCTCCTTGATAATGTCCTTGAGGTGTTGCAGCTCAACTGCTCCGGTTGTGAAAGGAGATCGAGAGATTCCATTCGCTTGAGCCCAAGAATACCAATCTAGGAGAACCCCACGCCCTACGATACCGCCTTTCTTCGACCAAGCTAGGCATGGTCAAAAAGTGTTTGTTTGTTTAGATAAGAGGTGTCTAGCGAAGGCTTACCATCAATGCCCAGCTTCCTTGAACCTCCTTCAAAATCAGATTGTACATGTCCCAGATAGAACTGCTTCGTCCGCTGATACCCTATAAACACAATTAGCTGTCAAGACGCAGATTAGGTGGGAAGCCCAAATACGAACCGTAATGCCTGAAGCCATCCCATTGCGTGCTACTTTGCGTGTTGAAAGCGACAGCATCATCATTCATGGTCATTGGAGCTCTATTAAGGATCTCATGGTGGAAGCGTTGGCGGTCGAATGTAGGGAATGAGGGTTTGTCTAGTGGCCAGTCCAAGGCTATTCTTAGACCCTCCCGAATCTCAGTTGCTGCTGCTGCCACTGTCTCAGACGTGATGAGGTTGAGCATTCCAAGCTGATCATCTTCGCCCCATAATCCCCAAGCATTTCCCGGCGGCCCGGACTTGTCTAAGGGGAGCGCATCAAATGGTGGTAGGGCATTGGGTGCCATCCTGGCGGTAATCGGGAGCTGGTAAGCGAGTCGGGTACGAAGTTCCGAGATCATTCCTGTGTAAGTCTATTGGGTCAAATATCAAATTGACGGTCCCAGTGCGAAGTGCAGTAAATCGCCCCAATAGTGAATATGCCCAGCCGTCAACTGGCTCACTGGCTAACATCGTTATAGACGTCTTTTGGATAAGTCTTGTTCCGGTAGCGTAAATCCTAGCAAATTTCTTGTTCTAGAGAGTTGTCATCGACCCCACAGACGGGGATTGAGTCAGGTCTAATGCCTTCCCCCGCACAACACCATTCAAGCCACCCCACAGCACTGAGTGAAAATTGGTAATGGGTCTGGGGCAATGACCAGTCTTGGCATGGAGATAGACCGGAAAAGTTCTTACCAGACAAATCCGGGGCTTTGAAGCAGATGACCCAAGTCAAATGAGACCTCGTTCCTGTCAAAGTGTCATAACCCGAGTGTCTGGGCTTGGATCTGTCTCGCATAAAGCTCTTCATACATCCCGTTTTATTTCCTGGTGAGGCTCTGGTTGTCATTCATCTTCTCTCAACGTCACCTCTCCAGAGACTGGTCTTGTCTCAACACATCAAAACGACACGATGAGGAATATATTCGCTCTCAAAGAGCGCCCTGGGGATGAAGCACCCAAAGAGATCTACGGCTGGCGGCCCTATGCTCTTGCCTTCTCTGCGTCTTGGGTGAGTTAATGAGTTTTGCAAAAGGGTTATAGCGTAGTCACAACTGACGCCTTCTCGTTTCAGGCTTCGGCAATGTACGGTTACGATTCTGCGTTCATCGGTGGCACATTGAACCTTCCATCGTTTCAAAAAACCTATGGCCTCGCGTCTGCAACTAAGCAAGCCAAAGCCAACCTCTCATCAAACATTGTCTCCACGTTTCAGGGAGGAGCCTTTTTTGGGTGCGCTGTTGGCTTCTTCCTAGCCGAGAGATATGGCCGACGGCCCATTATTATGCTGTCTGCTCTCATCTTCGCCATCGGTTCCATTCTCCAGATGCTTGGACGCTTGGATTGTTTGTACGTTGGAAGAGTTTTGACCGGCTGGGGAGTTGGATCCAGCTCCATGATTCTGCCCATCTACGTGTCAGAGTGTTCGCCCGCTCTGATTCGCGGTAGACTTGTGGGAACCTTTGAGATCATGCTGCAGGTTGCCCTTGTGTTCGGCTTCTGGGTCAATTACGGAGTGAACAAGAACATCAGCGCCGACACATCAAGGCAGTGGCACATCCCTGTTGCCGTGCAGTTCATTCCCGCTGGCCTCTTGGTGCTCTGCATGATCCCCATGATTGAGTCACCGCGATGGTTGGTGTCTAAAGGCAGAAACTCAAAGGCACAAAAGGCTCTAGCCTGGGTGAGGCATTTACCCGAAGACCATCCTTATGTTATCAAGGAAATGTCTATGATTGACGTTGCCGTGAATCACGAGCTGGAGTCAACACATTCAGGCCGCAACTGGAAGCAAATCGTCAAGGAGCTCCTCCAGAGAGGTGTTCGAGGAAGAGTCGTGCTAGGTTGCGGCTTAGTGTTCTTCCAGAACTTCACGGGGTAAGTGTTTCGTGGCGGTCTAGACCTTCGGTATGCTAACTATGTGATAGTATTAACGCCATCAACTACTACTCGCCGACCATCTTCAGCTCCATCGGGTACACTGGTACATCCAATGGCTTGCTTGCAACAGGCATCTTTGGTCTCGTCAAGATGGTCGCTACAATTCTCTACGCCGGTTTGCTCGTCGACAAAGCCGGCCGCCGAATCCTTCTGCTTGTTGGTGGCGTTGGCTCAGGGGTGGCAATGTTCTACCTAGCCGGCTACAGTAAAGTCAGCGGATCATTTGATCACACACCACCTCGTGATTCGGGGGCCAATGCTGCGGTTGCCATGATTTACATCTATGCCTTATTCTATGGTCTCAGCTGGAACGGCATTCCGTGGCTTTTCACCAGCGAGATTTTGCCTACCAGAGTTCGCACAGCGGGGATGGCTTTCTGCATTTGCTTCCAGTGGCTAACTCAATTTGTTGTTGTATACTCGCTTCCGCACATGGTTCTTGGGATCAAGTATGGGACATTTTTGTTCTTCGGCTGCTGCACAGTCTTGGCAATATTGTTTGCATGGTACTTCATTCCAGAAACGAAGGGAGTTCAGCTAGAAGATATGGATCTCTTGTTTGGGCCAGATGTACCAGTGTTGGCACGCAAGGCTCGTAAAAACTACAAGGAGGCCAAGAACGCTATGGTTGTGGTGTCAGAGGGAAAGCAGGATGTGGATGTCGAGTTCAAAGAGACAGTCTGAAATCTAGGAGTCCATCTTAGTCAGAGCTCAAGTCACTCGATAAGAATTAAGAAATATCTTGATAGCCGATCAAGTCGCGAAACTAAGATCATGCTGATGTGAATAATACCAATCGTGAAATTGGTATCTGAGTAGTTGGTAAAGTGTTGCAAGATCTATATAACTCTATCGCCTATAGAGTCTACTCTCAGAACAAAAGATATCGGATAAAGGAAATACCCCTAGCTTGTTCTCTAAGGCTTGTCATTCAACAAATAGTATTGCAATGTGAGCAATCTATCAGTCCAAGTAATCGCGTGCCCACAACGGACTCCCTTAGCCGTAATTCGTAGCTATGGTGATTTTCGCGGTGGCTGTTCTAGGCCATATCCCGACCCAACCGGAAGGATCAAGCCATCAGGCTAGCAGCTATGTATACACCTCCATAAGACTGAGCTCAGAACATTTACCCAGGAACGTTACCGTCATATCTGTGAAGGACGTTCCCCCAAATCCCCTAATGTTATTTACGGGATAAATTTGACCAGCGTCAATCTGAACACAATAGGCATTCATTTTAGTAGTTTGATATTCTCGATAGGAGACACCCTCCTTCTTCTTATAGCTAATCGATACTCATTGAGGATCTCTACTCGATTGGCCACCACAAAGGGGTTTTATTCAACTAGCTACCTTTGTCTGGTGAGGACAGAGAGAGCTAGATCTAGGAGGTCTTTCCCTGATCCCTTAATCGAGATTGACTTCAGTACAACAGAGTACCGTGTTATCCCTTACTACGCCAGTTTTGTGGCGGCGGTCTAGATCTGTGTACATGGGATCATCCAACATTTTAGCGAAATGCCAGACCTCTGGGTACCAGAGCAAGGCGGCATCTTCCCACTCGCCCACTTGTCCACCTGCCTCTTCTTCTGCCCTAGAACTCCAATCCGAGACGCCCAAGCCGACGAGTAGCGGCTGACCGCCGTACTTCGGCCCAACGGTAACCTGGAATGCGCCCATGAACTCGAGGTATTTCGGTCGCTGATTGGGAAGATACGAAAGAAAGTTGAGCATAGCTACTGGCCCAGGATGATTGACGCCAATATCACGAATGACTTCCTTCATAGGGGTACCAGTACCTGATTTGTCGGAGCCGAAAGCACGAGAGGGTGTCTCTAATGAGATCTTAACGTCTGTCGGAGCCTTGGCACTATCATTACCCGAGTGATCCGCTGCAGACCAGCCGTCGGGTAGAGGAGGTGGAGTCCCTGCCACCATTGCAGCCTTTCGAGTTGACAGATTGTCGATCATCTCATCTTGCACTTCAGCGGTAATGGACCACCGCAAAGCCACGAGTGGCTGTAGCGCGGCTGGCAATTCAGGAATCTCTCGGGTTGGTGATTTGAAGACAACCACGTAGTCCCATGCTTGCACTTGAGGCCCTGATCCAATCAACGTGCTGGCAGATAGCTGAGGCTCGCTAATCCAATGATTAGGGGTAGCTGCCCATAATGGTCGTTCAGCTGAGGAGAGAGACTTGAGCGCAAAAACGAAGGAGTCTTTGTCGTCAACTGACTTCAGAGACACAAGATGAAATACTACGGGAGCCATATTTTGATGTGAGAAATCAATGCTTCCTACCTAGTAAGCTTAGTAGTGAGGGGGTGGTAATCGTTGAAGCCTGGAAGTGGCCACGTTCATATAAGGCATTGGCCAAGACAATTGCTTGAGCATTTTGCCTGACCTGCTCTCAACTGTGCCGCCGCATGAGTCACGTCCAATGCAGCATTAATCGGACTTCGGACATACAACGCGCGGTCCTATCTCTCTGGCGCGCTGCCGACGCGGAACCATGTGATCTCGATGCCAGGATTTGTAAGGCTCTATGTGCGCGAATCCTTTCGGGGCTGGTCTAAGATCAGTGGCTTTGCGGCACAGAACGAAAAGAGTAAACGAGCATCCCGCCGGCGCAGTTTATTCGCCAACAATGGAGCTTACTTCCAATCTAGGGCCGTCCTTGATAAGATGCCAAGACTAGAAGAGCATTTCGTGTGCTGGATATCGGCGTTACCCAGTAAGTCCGCCGCTGTGGAACGGCAGCGATGGTGCAGCCCCACCGCCCAGTGGACGGAAATGTGGATATGTCCCGTAGGAGGGCCGGAGCTTTCGAGGAAACCAACATAGACACTTGAAATGCTCTATTCTGTTCTGTTTTAAAGTAAAGTTTCCTTGGGCTGTTGTCAATAGTAAAAGGCCACAATTTCTTAGACAATGTGTATGATTTTAGTTTGCGAGCTCAAGACTCGGAATTTGTGCCGGATGTTATCTGGGCACACTTTCTTTATATATCCAAAACAAGAATTTAAAGTCTTTGGTTCTCAAAATGACATTGTCTTTATCAATCTCTTGACTCTCTCATTGAGTAAATTTAGATCAATTCACTGTGATATGGGGTTCTCAACGTTTTGCATCGCAGCCCGGGCATGAGCATGGTCTCAAGCTTCCGTAAAGAAATGTAGCTCTTAGACCTTTTTGAATACACGAATCTCCACAAGGCTGTTAATCTATATACTCATTGAGAAACTTTATAGCCAACTCAAAGTCTAGTATGTCATGAAAATCTCAACTGCTGCAGTCAAAGGGCTTGTCATCATCGGCGATAAGTGGCGACCCCAAGACATTAGTCAGACAACCTCGACCGTACAACCAACTGACCACTTAAACCCAGCGAGCAATTCACCCGTAAGTCTCTCTTACCCTCCAATTTTCCTAGTAACCTAATTTGGCAAATGCATCAGCTTTATCTCGATGGCTATTGGCCCGAACTTTCTCATCGGAGCTATTTGACATGCTTTATAAGATTCATCCAGTGGTTTAAAGCCGAGTGTGAGCTGACAGAAGAGCCACGATATAAAAGGTATTGAATATTCCAAAGCACACAGACCTATTTAATTAATCGTGACAATCGATCCTCAACCCAATGCTGAAATATTTACGACCAATTCAGAGTATTCACCGCTCACTTATTCAAACCCCCATCTTTTTGCCATTTCAAAATCGCATCATGGCCACCTACTCAACCACAACACGATTTGCTACACTGGATGCATTTTGGGTAGCAGTGGATCAGATTCAGACGACCTCGACCAACGAAGAATGGGAAAAGCTCGCTGGATACTTCGCCGACGATGCTGTGCTGTACGTCCTGGGCATGTCAAGCCCACCGGTGACTGGCAAAGCAGCCGCGATCGAGTCATTCAAGACACTCAAAACTTACTGGGCTTTGGTTGAACGTCGACAGCGATCACAGTCTTTGTCTGCAGACGGCAAGGTTGCTGTGGTGGAGATGGACAACCATCTCACGATATTCGGAGAGCATGTGGAGCACTTTCCCGAAACGGAAGTCGTAGAGTTCGATGAGGCGGGCAAGATTGCTAGTTACAGGCTATACTGTGACGGAACACCCTTGAAGGAGATCGCCGCAAAGAAAATGGCGGCCCAATAAGCCAGCTCATGGTGCAGGAGAGGTTTTGTGTGGAGGTAAGCTTATGGCGGATAGCGTCTAATCAACAACGCAGTCAGCAACCAGTAACATCGCTTCATAAGCTGAAACTCTATCAACCCATCTCAAGTAATCTTTGTACATGTTCGGGAACATCGAAGACTTTCTCCACCGGGATCAGTCCCTTCCTAATGAGCTCCTCATTTGTGATATCATCTCGTTCATCGAGTAGCTTCTTCAATTCCCGGGCCTTTTCCGTGACATCCTCAATTCTGACAATCATCGTTTCCGTCCACTTGGAACTTAAGGCAGCCGGAATGCCAATTTGGATGCTGCGGTGCGGCAGTTTCTCCAGACGTATCGTCCGTTCTGGGTCCCACTGCACTCTAACTTGTGGCTTTCCGTCCGTCTCGATTTGTTGAGCGGAGTTCCCACCTTCAAGTTCAGCCTCAGCGAATTTGCGAAGTCGTTCCAATGATTCAGATTCACCAGCATCCATTGACGTGTTGATAGGAAGATCGGCATTTTTGTGGGCCAGTGCTCCATGTTCGAGTAGCTCAATAAAATGCTCGTGCTTCATATGTAAAGCAAGAATGCGCTCCTGTCCGCGATCCTTGTACGAGTACCCAGCTCGATAGAGCATCCAAGCCCAGCTTGGCTTGATCCATGTCATGCGGCTGGGCTTGAAGAGCGGCGATGCGTGTAGCTTTTGCTCAGATACTGCGGGGTCTGCAATTTCTGCTTTGTACGCCTGGTAGACTGTGATCGTCTTGGAATCATATGCGGCGCGGATTTCGCGATACAGCGGCATATTGGCCAAGGTACTGTACAGGCTTATATCAAACTCTATAGCTGTCTTGCGACACCTTCTTTTAGTTTTGCTACAACAATCTAATATAAATATAACAGAAACAATAGATTTGGTGTGGCCCACTGCATCTGGACGCCGAATGAGTCAATTGCATTGGCATCGTTCCGGCGCGTGGCTGCGCAACGCCATTGTAATGGGTCCGTATATTTAGCGCCCACAGCCCCCTAAGGAATTTTCGTCTCCACGAAAGTGTCGTGATAACGTTTGTGTGACTTTGGATGGCTTTTTGCAGTGGAACTCAGCCAGCAAGGTCTTGGAAGTTGTATCTGAACGCTTGAATTCGTTGCGGAAATGCTGATCTATCTGGGTCCAACTCTAATGAACACCGTTTACACCATTCACACCATTAGCCTTGCCGTTGACCTTGCGCGCCTGAAACTCTTTTCTGAATAGAGCCTCCATCTCTCGGCGCACAGCAACTGCTTGTGACTTGTCTGACCACTCAACATCTTGCCAGCTCAAGCCCTGGTCCTTCTTTACGTCTCTCTTCAGCACGAGTCCGTGTGCCAGACCAATCGGCAGTCCCTCGATAGCCATAGAATCTTCCGCTGTCATCAGCTTTCCGTAGACCATAAATCCACCCTCGCCATCAAGCTTCTCGCCGGCTTTCAGCTCCCGCTTGGCTGTGGCAACGACATCGCCAGCCCAGACCTTTGTCTGTCCAGTAGGCTCTCCACGGCACATGATGGTGGCAACTGAGACACCAAGCTCTAGACCGATTAGGTGGTAAGGCTTATACTGGGCAGCATACCGTCCTGTACTGTCGGTCTTCAGGCCGTACTGCTTGAAGCAGTCCTTCTGGTAGTCACCTGGCGCCTCAATGATGACATATACACCCCATCTTAGGTGGTTGAAGGTCCATCGGCCATCCTTCTCCATGCAGGAAACAACCTCGACGGTACCGTTCTTCTCTAGTTGGCCACCATCAGACTTGGGCTTCAGGACCTCAGGCAAATCCCAGACACCACAAGGCGGGAAGCTCAAGCCGTTGGAAGGCGGGCTAAGGTCACAGCCATTGGCAACAGCTGCCATCTCCAGGGCTGACTTCGTGCCATCAAGGAAAGAATTGAACATCTGAGGATTGAAGTCACCGGTGGCAAGCTGCTCCTCAGTGAATCCATAGTAATTCCAAACAGTATCTGGTGTGGAGTAGTGGTATTCAGGTAGATGCTTGGTGCCCTTGCCTGCACAAACCACGTTACTGTATTTTGGTCAGAGCCTCGAAGCTAATAGAAGGATTTCAAGCAGTCTTGGGGACTTACAATCCAGCAGTCCTTGCCCAATCGACAAGCTCAGCAATCAAAGCAGGCTGGTCGCCATATGCCATTGAATAAATGATGCCGGCTTCCTTTGCTTTCCTTGCCAGAAGAGGCCCAGCCAATACATCGGCCTCAACGTTGATCATAACGATGTGCTTCTTGTGTTCGCAGCACTATCTGAATTAGCCGGGATCTCACGGGTCTTTGAACCCGAACCTACAAGGAGAGCATGTCGGATACCGGCCGCGGGATTACCGGTGACCTCCAGAATGACATCAATTCCAGGAGTAGCAATCAACTTGGCGGAGTCGGTAGTAATAACGGTCTTTCCTGACTTAAGGCCATCCTCCAATGACATCGTGGCAGTGCCATCATACTTCTCAGCTGGGAAACCTGTTCGCTTCAGTGCTGACAGTGCTCGGTCGACAGACAAGTCAGCGATACCTGCGAGACGCATGCCAGTGGTGCGGTGAGACTGTGAGATGAACATAGAGCCAAACTTGCCGGCACCGATAATACCGACTTGGATCGGCTTACCGGCGGCCTCGAGCTCGGCCAGCTTGGTGGACAGGCTTGTCATAATGGCAATTGGACAATATCAAGAAAGGCTAAATGAAAGGTATGAAAGGCACAATGTGAAGTCTGTTATATTGACGGGAAGATCCAAGATGTTCCTGGAGACCTCTTCTGATATACAATATTTGTATCCTTGAAGATTCACTTATATCTTCCGGTTTCGTTTTGTATCGCCATCCGCCCCCGCAAGATTACCCGGTAATAGGAGAGACTGACTCTGTATATCCCGATTTCCCGACCGGGAAGTGGTGTGGTGCTACCCCATGTTTCTCCAAATGGCGCTGGACTAGAGCCATAATAGACCCAAGAAATGTGTGGCGCATTGCTAATTCCTCTAGCGCGACAGTGGACGCTGGGGTTTCGGCTGGAAATTCGGACGCCAAGCTGACTCGTGGCACGGCCACAGGAACCCGGGAACATGGCACACTACAAGGGAATCTCTTCCGGCTTCCACATACTCGCAAAATGGGTTGGGTTATAGGCGGTAAATACCTGGGGCCCCAGATTCCAAGTTGTCGGGGTAAAGGGGGCAAGGCTCCCTTTCTCGCAGTATAAGACTCTCGATCTCCATTAAACAAGGACGCAAACTTTGCAGATCCAACCTTTCGCCCTGCTACTCTTATCGTTTCTATTTCTTCAAAGTCAACTACATTACTTCAGACAATATCAACTCGATATCGCTTTCGAGATGACTCTAGGAGGACATGTCGACCCCCAGGGTGGTCACACCCCTGCGGAGTGGGCCGCAATCATTGCTGCATGGACTCCTGAGGAGAGAGCAGCAAAAGAGAAGAAGTTCGTGAGAAAGATCGACTTCCGACTTCTCCCTATCTTAGTAAGCTCAAGCTACTTTCGTGGAGGAGTCTGCCACTGGCGTTAGACTTGAGGCTCATCATTGGCTTTTCTTCAATACAGATCATCATGTATATCATGAACTACATCGACCGGAATGCCCTCCCTCAAGCTCGCATCCAAGGCCTCGAGGATGATCTTGGTCTTAAGGGTGTTGATTATAACTTGGTTCTCAGCTTGACATTCATTGGCTACATTCTCATGCAAGGTAAGAGGCACTCAGTAATCATAACAGTGGAAGTCGGGTACTAATTAAGAATTTACAGTCCCGAGTAACATGATCCTTAGTCTTGTCCGACCAAGTTGGTATCTATCTGGAGTCATGATTGCTTGGGGAATAGTCAGTGGTTGCTCTGGAGCAGTGCAAAGCTTCGGAGGCATTGCGGCTTGTCGATTCTTCTTGGGTATTACCGAAGCACCAGTAAGTATACTTGTGTATTTCACAATCTCCATGAGACTAATGTGTGTAGTTCTTTGCAGGAGTAGCGTTCTTATTTTCCGGTTGGTACACTCGAAAGGAACTCGGTATGCGACTCGGTATCTTTTTCTGCGCTGCTATGTTGTCCGGTGCTTTCGGCGGTCTCTTTGCCGCTGGCATCGCGGCTGCGTTCGAGCATAATAGGATTGCCAGTTGGAGGTATGTTTCAATTGAGGAATGTATGCCATCATGTCTATGTATTAACACTTATCAGATGGCTCTTCATCATTGAAGGTGCCGCAACTGTCGTATTTGCTGCGATCACGGCTTTCGTCATCCCCGATTGGCCTGCCACCACCAAGTGGCTTAGCGAAGAGGAAAAGGCTCTTGGTGTCACCCGACTAGTGGAGGATGCCGGTCACGAAGAAGCAGAGATCAAGCCTATGGCAGCACTCAAGATGGCCTCTAAGGATTACCGAGTGTGGCTCTGCATTTTGAATCAGATGTGTGTCCAAGCGGTGGCATCTCTCACCAACTTCTTGCCTACTCTGGTCAAGAACTTCGGTTACTCAACCATCCACACTCTACTTCTCACTGCACCTGTAAGGACACTTGACTTTGTTTGAAGGAAAAACATGCTAACCATTCACAAGCCCTACCTTTTCACCGCCTGTTTCTGCCTCTTCAATACTTGGTACTCTGACAAGACTAGCAAGCGATCACCTCACATGATCTATCCGACTGTCGCCGCAATTGCTGGGATCATCATCACAATGGCAACTACAAACCTAGGCGCTCGTTACTTCGCCTTGTTTCCTATGCTTGCGGGCACATATGGCTGCTTCCAGATTTCGAACGCATGGATGGCAAACATCGCCGCAAGACCCCAGAAGAAGCGTGCAATTGCGCTAGCCATGAACAACGCTCTCGGCAACACGGCACTGGTCTGGACTCCTTACCTGTACCCGACTAGTGATGGCCCAAGATACATGACTGGTAAGCCTTTCAGTTCTCCCTAGTTCTTGATCAAAGCTAACTTGAATAGCTTGGTCTGTTAACCTGGCTCTGTCCGTCGTCACTCTTCTATCTTCATTGGTTCTCTCAATCTGCCTGAAGCGAGACAATAAGAAGCTCGATCAACTTAATGGCATTGTATCAAGCCTCGAAGCAGGAGTTTCTCCTGAGAAAGCTGATTTGTCTCAACACCTTGAGAAGATGAATGAGCATCCAACTGCTGGACGGGCTTTGGGTGGAGCTCAGGCTGGCCAGGTAGCTAAGTACCAGACTTAAAGGAACAATGGAAAGGGGGAGCTCATCAATCTCGTTTCTTGTCTACGAGGGGAGATTATTGGGGCAATTTAGTACTTCAGCGTATAAAGGTAGCAATTCTACCAATATCCATCAAATTACATCAAATATCTACCGTGTGTAATTGTTTGAATTCATGGTACCACTACTGATTTGATCGCAACCCAGGCTTCCTTTCAAATTACCTTCCAGCAACTCCGTCTCTTTTATGTTGTGTAACTCGAGAGGCGGCTTATGCCAAATATTCTGTATGATCCGAGAGGAAGGTTCAGGTGCGAGGTCTAGACTATGCTACGGTTTATCTAAATTCATTAGTGGTAGGCTACCATGATCTAGACGCTCTCATTGCGCATTTCCAGACTTCATTCCCTTCCTTGATTTATATTGAGTAAGTTTCGAAATGAGCGACGAACAAGCCGTGAGCGACTATTCGTGAAACGCCCCTTGCAATGGCTAGAAGCGCAGGATAGCCAAGAAGTCTTTAGAAATCTCACTTGGAAGCAATAGTCATGCTTATTAATCGTCAGGAGGACAGATGACTCAAGAGAAAGGGGAATGAGAGTTAGGAGCTAGGATTCAAGCCCACAGGATCTAAGACTAAACATCGTAGACATATGCGTCCCACTTCGAGCAATGCGCAAGTGACGAATCGTACGATATGATCTAAAGGCACTATTGAGAGGGAACAGTGATGGCAACGCCACTACCTACCTAAATACAGTTGTGTACAGATGATGTTGATGTGATAGCCATGTAATTATCTAAGGCTGGAGGGCCGGAAATTCATGGTGATGAGGTGGTCTACTTTACGATCTGTCCAACATAGCCTGCAGTCTCAGCGATGGTTATGCTCCACGGCCCATTGTATAAATATTTCATACCTAAGATATAATTAACAAAGCAAACGAGGCTGCCCAGCCGTGCAGTTCATCACCAAAGTCTGAGATGTATGCCGATTTCCGAACGCTTACAAGCTAGCCTTTCCCTTGTTACATGACTCGTGCTAAGTTGTGTCGTCTGAACTCGTCTGCTCACGGATTTCTCCCTTGGCGTCCGTCCGAAATTCCAATTGGTACAACGCCGCAAAAGAGGAGTTATTAAAGCATCATCAGTCCCCGCAGCCCCCATAAATTCCCCGCTTTCACCACAGCCCCGCGTGCAGCTGATTGCGGTCAGGTGGGTATGGGTTGGAGTTTTCCAGGAGGGAAGTTGGGGGCAGCTATCCGGGGTTTCGGTCAATTTGCCGGTACCATCGGGCTGGGCTTTCGTAGAGACATTCCACATACATGAATCCCGCATCTCGCATATTGAACCGATCCGATTTTCCGTTCACTGCCACTGGTGGTATTGCTATAGCGACGGATCGACAGATACGGAGACGAGACATGGCGGGTGCAGCTTTTGAAAACCAAGAGGACCCTCCAGTGCCGGCTGAGAAGAAGACAGCAAAAGGTAATGAAGAGAATCATGAGAGTACGAAGGAAGATGTTTCCCAAAGCCGGAATGGAGCTGGTGGGGGAGATCCTGAGCGCAAGACTGGACCTGGACGGAAACCACGTGCCTGTGAGAAACCATTAGGTGCAATATGAGGCTGGCATTGTCATTGACTAACGTCCTATAGGTGTTGAATGTAGGAAGCAAAAGATGAGATGTGAGGTACTGCCTGGAGATAGCAGTTGCAGGCATTGTCTACGGCGAAACATCAAATGCATAACCAAGGGAGCCTTTCATCCGAGAACATCTCCCGATGGGTGCTTCGTATCGACCCCTTCGGTTGATTACGAGTATGCAGTTTTGCAGAACTCCATTACATGACACGAGCTGACTTAAGCTTTCAGGAAGAAAATCGATAGTATGCGCGAAGAGATACTTCAAATGAAGGATTGTCTCAATATGCTATTAAGAAACGGAGGCACAGTTGCGTCACCAGCACAACACTCTGTGGGACATACTGAAATCATCAGTACTCCAATGAATAACACAAGCCCCGGTGGAACTATTCTTTCGACACGGGAAGACAATACTCACATGGCAATGACAAGAGAAAACTCCGTCGAGCCAACAGGAAGTAATGAACACGTCAATGGTGCCGTTACTGTTGAAGAGCCCATGGGAAGTCTTTACGAAGTCACCAGGCTCAGGAATATCCGCAGCAATCGAGCTAAGACGGCACGTCCAATTGCCTCGGGACAAGGAGAGTTGAACGACTTCATATCTAGAGGTGTCATCTCGGAGGCCGAAGCAGAAGAACTATACAAAATGTAAGAGACCAACATCATAGAATGGCATGTCTTGTTCTAATCCTGTGTAGCTTTCACACATCTCTTAACCACTACCTCTGGGTTGGTCTTGAGCAAACCCATCCAGACTTCTCTTCGGTTCGACAGTCTTCTGAACTACTTACCGCTACTATCCTCACCGTCACAGCACTTCACATCCCTACGAGCGCCGAAACTTTTGACAATTGTTACAAGGAGTTCCTTTCGCTTATTTCTTCGTCTATGTTCTCGAGATATCACTCTATTGACGATGTTCGGGGTCTATGCATTGCTGCATTTTGGTTATCAGAAGGTGAGGTAGATAAATCTGTTGACATTGACAATCTTGCTAATAGAAGACATCAGTGTCGTGGAAGCTGTCCGGCCACGCAATTAGAATAGCAACTGAGCTCAATATCCACCAATCTTTCCCAAAAGCGCTTGAAGGAGATCGCGAGCACTTCCAACGTGCTCGCCTGTGGTACATGCTCTATGTGTGCGATCACCATTTCAGCATAGCATACGGCCGTCCGCCGATGGTCAGCGAGTCACAGCAAATTAGAAACCACGAGCTATTCCTCCATTCCCCCTTCGCCGATGCCCTGGACAAACGCATCCTTTCCCAGGTTGCACTCATGCAGATCCTAACGCGAGTGTATGATCGTTTTGCAGATAAAGGGATGTTGAGCGAGCAGAGCGGAGACTTTGCCGATCTGCGAAGCTTCAATCTTGACATCGACACTTGGAGAGTACGTTGGCATGCAAGAATGTCTGACAATGAGTTTATTGGGAGCTTCCCATATAAAGGCATCATTCTGTACTCCTACTTTGCTAAGCTCCAAATGAACTCGCTAGCAGTACGAGGTGTGAGTCTTTCTCAGCACGAAGAAGGAGCGGGTGCTGGCGGGAGACTCTCGACTGAGCGGAAAGAATTTGCCAATAGCGCAATATCAGCGGCGGTGAGCATTCTGACGTTCATTCTAGAAGAGCAAGATTTGAGAAGGGCTCTTGTGGGGACTCCATTATATGTGCACACAATGGTGGCCTTTGCTAGTGTATTTTTGATGAAAGTTGCGACGAAATGGAATCGAGTAATGGGATTGAATGTCGAGTCAGGATACGTCTCGAATTTGCTAGAACGGATGATTGTGCTTCTGAAAAGCACGGTGACGTCCGATCGGCATCTGCTCTACCATATTGCGGCGGGTTTGGAGAAGATGCTCGTCAAGCTAGGCACCAAATCCGTGAATACAGGAAAAATGGTCAGGATCGAGGAACCTGTTGCTGGCTCTCCAGCACTCGGTTTCGGAGGACATACCCCAAGCGCGAGGCATCACCATCACCATCATGCTGGGTTTCCTGATCCTGGGTTACTTAGTGAAGTTCCTGGCTGGGCTTCGTACTCTCCGCCAGTTGGACAAGGCCCCCTTTTCGACAACACGACTATCATGAACGATAGCTTGATATACGAAGCCTTTGGGTCTGATTCGGCAAATGATGTGTATAATCTTTTGACTAGCCAGTTCCAATATTAAAGCTATAGTTGAAGATAAAAAAGATGATCATAAATAATGCCATGGCAGTCTCAAAAGCATAGTGAATGACGGCGAATTGGCCATGGTAGAGCATGCAAAATGTGGTCCATCCCTTCTCATTTGTGATCGGCGTAATGGGCGAATGGGATCATTGCCTCGGCTAGCTCGAGTCGTAAACGCTGGAAAGCCGCTATATCAGCGAAATCCCGAGTGCACCATGTTAGCATCGGCGCTGAGGGCATTATGCCGCCGGTGTGGAGCTCCATCTCAAAGTCGCCGAACCTGCGCTTCACAAGCTTCATATTCCAGATGTGAGCTACAAAGATTTCATAAAATCAGATTTTACGGCTGTGAAACTCAAATAATATTGGCTCCAACAGATTTTACTAAGCACAATGACGCAGCACGAGGTTCTGGACCTGGGAACGACGATCTCGTCACTCCCAAAGGCACCGTCCTCAAATCTCCGCTCAGAGGTTCGCACACTCTTACAATCGCCCAACTCCGGAATCCCAATACTTGTAGCCCTAGACGATGACCCGACAGGAACTCAAACATGCCACAATATTCCAGTCCTAACAGTATGGGATGTCCCAACCCTGACCAATACCTTCCAGACCACAAATCCCGGCAGTGGTTTCTTCATTCTCACTAATTCCCGAGCCTTGCATCCTGGACCAGCAAGGGAGCTCATTGTTGAGATTTGCACCAACCTGCAAGCTGCTTCTAAGGCCGCTGGTACCACATTCGAGGTTGTACTTCGAGGCGACTCAACTCTACGAGGTCATTTTCCGCTAGAACCAGAGGCCGCGGAGTCCGTGCTCGGTGAGGCGGACGCCTGGATCTTGTGCCCCTTTTTCCTTCAAGGAGGGCGGTACACCATCAATGATGTGCATTATGTCCTTGACGAGGACGGAAAGCGGATAGTGCCCGCTGGCCAGACACCATTCGCTAAGGATGCCACCTTCGGTTATCGAAGCTCCGACCTGAAAGACTATGTAGTTGAGAAGGGTAAAGGAGCAATCTCTGCTGAGAGGGTCACCAGTATCAGTCTTAACACGATCCGAACGGGAGGAGCAGATGCAGTGCTTGATCAATTCAGAAGTCTACCAAAACGGTCAGTGGTAGTCATCAATGCTGCTGCGGAAGAAGATATGGACGTAGTCGTCCTCGCCATCCTGAAATCTGCCGCGGAAGGAAAGAGATTTTTGTTCCGGACCGGGGCGGCGTTCGTGTCGGCGCGCCTGGGGATATCACCTATCCCGCCGATCTCAGCCAAGCAACTGTCTCTTACGCCAGCTGCAGGTGGACTGATTATTGCAGGATCTTATGTGCCAAAGACTACACTTCAACTAGAGAAGCTGATTAGTAAGAGTGGTGATAGACTGACGACTGTCATCATGGACGTGCGAAAGTTATTAGAGTCATCAGAGTCTAGTGCCAAGGAAATTTCTCACGCCATCGAAGTCGCAGAGAAACAGATCACAAATGGCCAGGATGTCCTCGTTATGACGAGTAGAGAGCTGATAGTTGGCGAGGATGAAGTTAAGAGCTTGGATATTGGGTCGATTGTGGCGAAATCGTTGGTTTCATTCCTCGTCGACTTGAAAACTAAGCCACGATATGTGATAGCCAAGGGTGGCATCACGTCCTCAGATATGGCAACCAAGGGTCTACGGATGAAGCAGGCTCTGATAGTGGGTCAAGCTGCGCCAGGTATTCCCCTATGGAGATGCGATGAGCCAGAGTCAAAGTGGGCAGGCCTACCATACGTAGTTTTCCCTGGCAATGTAGGCTCGCCAGAAACGTTGTATGAGGTCGTAGAGAGATGGAGAGTCACTACTTAGAGCCATGTGAATAGAAATCTGTACAAATGAAGTTGTTCTTATTTACACAAATAGCTTGCTCATCAGAAATTGCTCGGCATATTGAGAATCATCTTCACCGACAACAGACGTGCAATGATGGCAACAGCAAAGGTCTCGCTATGACTCCGCCTTCATCTTAATCAATCAGTAAGTTTCTTGGATTCAGATCCTTTGAACATATTTTTCAGAGATGCCAGATGAACGGCGAGATTACCAGATTAAGAGACTCTCGAGTGGTGGTCTGTCTAAAGTACAAATTGAATGTGGGGAAAGGTCTCAGGCTATTCTTGAGGGATCTGAAGAGTGTTCGTGCCGCACTACTGGTACCACAATGCCCACTGGTTTTCTTTCCAGCTGGGCGTACTTTACGGATCTCAGCCGAAATCTATGAAATCCATTGTGTGAGATCTTACCCCTGGTTTATACCTGTTTTGGCATCCGCGCTACGGTGCCACTGAGACCCTGTTTCACAAATGTCAATTTATGAACTCATGCAGCCCTGTGCAGATATTGGTAGTGAATATTACGACAAAAAACTACTTCTATATTCATTTCCCTATCAACATGTCGAAAATGAGGACAATATGGTTCGCCAAACCCGGCGATACTTCTAATCATGCGGTTCATCCCAAAATAGAATCGCGCCAGAACAAGCACCCCTGCGTAGGGGAAATAATTGTCCACTGTGAGGTTATACTCAACCGTCTTATCGTTGTCGAAACGCTTCACGCGGTCAAACAAGTTCGCCTGGTTCCAATCTCCGTTACAATCAATCTTAAGTGACTTTATACAAACATTGCGGCCCTGCAAGCTTGGCGAACCTAAGCGCCTACTTTCCGTACAATTTGAGTTCAAGCGAAAAAATCGTGTAATTGATTATTTTGCAGCGCGACATATGTCTCGATGTATAATTCCAGATTATCGGTGATATTTCACGTATAGTTCATTATGACCGAAGTTTGACGGCTATATAAAGCCACGGCGATCCTTCTACGATCTCGGATGAGCCGACTACTCCAGTTTGACAGCTGCATGTGCTGAGATATCATTGACGCAGTCTTCAAAATTCTTCCAAGTTCTATAATGTATGCCACTACCCTATTGGCTCATGTTGCGGGCCTGAGCTTCGCGGCTGCAGGAGTTATCAACCCAAATTATTATGGGGAAGAACCTTCCGGCCACGATGTTAGCATCACCGGCGTGGCGTTTGCTGGGTCGGGATGCCCTGCCGGATCTGTCGCCGGACAACTATCGGGAGATTCGACGACGCTTACAGTTCTGTACGATAGCTTCGTATCACAGGCAGGCCCAGGCGTAAAAGTATCAGAATATCGCAAAAATTGCCAGCTAAACGTCAAGCTCAAATACCCTCAGGGATGGCAATTCTCAGTTTTCAAGGCTGATTACCGTGGTTATGCCCAAATCCCGCAAGGAGACACAGGAACGTGCAAAGCCACTTATTACTTCTCTGGAGACTCAAAACAGGTAGAACATTCCACCTTTGCCTCAAACGTGGTTGTTTTGTGTCACTCTGCTCCAATTGCTAATCATCTTTATGAAAGACTTCGACTACCATGACTATCAAAGGACCATATGATGATAACTATATCAAGACGGATCAACTGAATGTTGAGACTACCGTCTGGTCACCATGTGGGCTGGAGGGCCTTCTAAACATCAACTCTGAAGTTAGGCTATCTCCGCAAGACAATAGCCAGAAAGCTCTTTTGACAGTTAGTGCCTGCGCCGCAATTTCGACATTCGCGTTGCTGACATTTCTTAGGTTGACTCCACTGATCTGAAGTTTACTCAAGTTCATTACTTGCAATGGCAGAAGTGCTAGATGGAGAAGATCATATAATTCTTGATAAAAGCTTATTGTTTTCATTTCACATGGCTTTTTTGGTGGTTTTTTTTTTTGGGTGGCCTGATAGTCTCCAAGCAATCTTATGTCAATCGTTTCGATGAGTTCGTCGTTTGTGTTAAGAATCAGCTGGAGAGCTTGGCGTGCAAGATGAAATAGTCTCAGAAAGGACGATGCTTTCATCATGTATGAGAAGACAGGTAGTCTTAGTTAGGAATTGGACATACACAACTTCCCTTTTAGGGCCGCCAGCATACCAGCCATGTAGCAATTGGGTTTTACGTGCCACAAAATGATGCAATGAGATAAGCAGTGATGGCTCCTACACTATAATTGGCAGATTTTCCTAATACGGTGAAGCGAGTGTGAAATGAAACGCTTAGAGCTCAGCTGGTTTCGTCTTTTGGTAGGGGTTTCACGAGCCAAGCGATTGTGTTCTTACTCATCACTGTAATAGCGTGACTGTGCCGCCCCCATTCTCTGCAACCATTGGCACTATCGTCACCTAATTTCCTGCATAAATGGAGGTCAGGTAGATGAAGCGGCTCCTACAGGGCTTGTGCCAGTGCGGGACCGGCCGCTTGTATGGCCCCCAACGGCTCGCGAACTCTTTCATTTGGACGGTCTCGATCAAAACCTGCAGCGAGTTCAAGGAGCTGACAAGCCCGAAACAATCTGCCAACACGAAGAACCCTGTAAATCCTTCAACTTGGCTTTCTCCTCAATGCCTTTTCGAACCCGATTCCGAACTGCTTCTTTAAATTCGAGCGGTCCCTCGCGCGGCGCAGTGCGCGAACTCGCCTTTGCGCCAGGATGGATCCTCGACATTATTATAACAATCTAGAGCTGGATGACATGTTGCAAACTGAGGAATACGAGTCAGTGGGTGATCAAAAGCAGTCTGTTGCTCATGCTAAGACATCTCTCCCATTGTCCAGTCCTTCCAAATATGCATCTACTACTCACTTCCAGGCCGAGACTACTGAACCAGGCCGTGGCCATCAGCTACGCCGCTTCTACTTTCGCTCGCTCGTCGGCATTCTAGCCCCGCTCATCATAACGGGTTACTTCGTGGCCATATGGCGCATCTATCTCGCGCCTCAAGATCCCAGAAATCCACTGGTCTTTGGGCCGCCTGGCGCGACATGGGTCTATTACAGCTGGTTCATAGCCGGTATCATCGGACTGAACCTGAGTCTCTATGGGCTTGCTGGCGTGGAGGCGTCCATGCTGATGGATCCTGTATGGGAAGTTCATGACGCGATGGTAATATCATTTGAAAGAACCTGGGAAGATACCCTGTTAACGTGAGAAACTCCTAGATGCTCATGATGCATGCCGACGCCACATGGAGCGGTCCTGGAGGCTGGATGAAAACGATAAAGAGACTTGTGCGTTTCCACCACAAAGGTGGTGACACAAAGCTGCCGAGCCGGCTGTGGTTTATTCTAGCCATACCGAGCATTCTTGTGTTCATTGCCTGGCCGCTGTCTGGTCTCGCGTTCGAGACTACTTCAGGTTTCATCCGCGGTACACCGACCGATGAAGGGCCTACCATGACGGGATTCTCCTATTCGAACTTTAACGAGCGGGCTGGCGGAGATGTCCTGAATGGCGCCTCATTAACGTGGCAATATGCCTTGGACGCGCGTGTCCCAGGACAAGGAATTGTATATACGCCAGAGGGTGTCGATCAGTCGCGGCATACCTTCTTACAGAAGTTGCCTGTTGTTCTACCCAAAGATGACGGCGTGAGCAGAATATTTCTCAGCGCACAAGCTGAGAATCCTATCGAAGGAAACAGTTGGGGAGTGCTGCTCGAGTACAACTGCAGTATCATTGAAAGAGGATCGCAACTGACTGTTCTCAACTACCGCAATGCTACCAAAGCTCAAGACACCCTTCTGAGAGGGTCCACGAGTGTATCCGGTTACCAAGCGCAAAACGACAGCTTCATCATGATCGCGAATGAGACCGATCCTCTGCGAGCTTCTTGGGTGAGCAACATGCACGCAGTTATAGAAGTCGGATACCAGAAATGGCCAAATGCCTCGGCGTTAGAACGCTTGCAGGAAGAGGATTCGAATGCCCAGTTCACCAAGACGCAAAGCTGCTACTTCAACCAAGCAGACAATGTAACGGGCGACTATCCCGGCGTCGACCAACAGACCGTGTTTGAAGTGCTTCTGTGGCAGATTTTGTTCAATTCGTCCTACTCTGAAAAGGCGCCAGATTATAACTTCACCGTTGATCACAATATTACAGATCTGTATGGAGCATATGACTACCGCGACTTCAATTATATTATCGCAAAGAACGATACCAGATTCAGTGGGCAACCAATGACTGCAGTTGGTGCACGATGCACGTCAAGTAGCAGTGTCGGGACAGCCGATATCGACGGTGCCCATTCAACATACTCCAATTTTGTGCGCACCGACACGCCGATCAACGTACAAATCAATAGATGCGCGAACCGCTTCGGTGCCGAGGCCATTGCATCTATCGTCACGCCTGGGACCGGCACGGAGGAATGGTTGTCAAAGTTCTTCACTTCGGCTGCGGCGCCTCCGACATTCTACGCCGCCTTCACAGATGACCCGACAAGCATAGACGCAGGCACAGGGACACCGCTGCAGCTTAGCTACCTGCAAGCAGAGCAATTGAGACGAAGTCTGCTGGGAGCGCACGCCGGATACGCGACACAGCTCATGTATAACGGCGGCCAGGGCTTCACGGCGCTTGATGGAAGCCATGTCATCTTCAACAATCCGAATGTGACCGAGTATGTGGCTGGTACTGTACTTAAACTGGGCACTATCCCAGCGTCTGTCCCGGCTTCACTCTTCTTTGCGTGGGCGTTTGTGGGCCCAATCTTGGGGATCATATACGGCTTCAGGAGGCGGTGGAGTGCGACCCTGGACGGATATAGTCTGTTCCGACTAGGAGCGGACCTGCCAGACGATGTCAAGGAGCGGATGGCAATGTATACTAACACTGGCGAACGAGAGGAGTGCTTTGAGCTGAACAGGCTACCTGGCCTGGTGGGAGACACGAAGCCAGGCCAATGGCTGGGCCATATCGGCCTGGTGGAGGGCAGCGTGGCTGCCAAAGACAAGAAGTATCAATGATCTGAGGACATGAAGAAAGTGTCGCAGGTCCGTGTCACGATTATGATAGATGATACATACAAACGTTAGACTTTCTATTGAATGAGCTGTACATGACTTTTATCAAATTACTGCAATGCCTCTTTTGACAGCAAAAGTGAAAAGGGGCCGAGTCCCTACCACGCCGGATCAGCCACATCCTTTTTGGCGTGGCGGTGCAGCAAAGAAGAAAATCCTCCGACTGGGTGACCTACAGGTACTGCGGTTTGGACCTGTTGCTGCGTCGGCCCGACGTTTATGTGCGATTGAGTGTGACTAAGATATAACGTTAATTTTCGTCGATGAAGTAGCATGCAGACACACAATGAATGACGGTGTAGTACGGTACAGCATAGTGCTTGAAGAGACCTCCAGGTGCCGCCTGCAGTGATCCTCAGCAATAATGATGGCATTACAATGTCAATGGGCGACGGTGATTTGTGGGAGCAGGACCAGCCGAGAATTATGTGAGGTCATCGACAGCAAGCAGCCAATCCCACCCCCGGCCCCCGCTGACGGTACCTGGATTGAACAGGCAAATCCACTGACAGATCGCGCCCAGACGCGTTCTGCCAAGTTTCCTGCAGTTTGTCCGTTTTTCCCATCCTACCCGCCAGTCAATTCAGGTGGTCAATCCAATTCAGAACCAGGAAGACCGCATGTAAGACCACCGGCAGCCTACTGCATAGTAACTATGACCATTTGGTCTTCGCGAAACGGCGGATTGGCGCCTGCATTGGGAACCGTCGCAACACAATGGGTACAGTTGAGCCTACGGGCCTACCACCTGGTCTCGTCTGGCAAGCATCGAGATTTGCCTTGATCCATTAGCCCCGACACCCCTTCATTTGCTGGCTTCCCAGCACTGCTACCCCAGGGATCCAGCATCGACATCATGCACACCTCCATCCCTGCGCCGTCTCCGTCGATGATGTAGCGGGTCCAGGGGTCCAGAAGCTTCTTGTTCCCTCTCCCCGCAGTCACAGGCGAGAAGAGGCTCGATTTCCTGGGTCTATTGCCGACTTGGGGTCGATGGCATTGCGCCTTGGTGAATCTTGGCCTGGCCGATTCTGCCAGCACACCTCCTCCCGCTGCTTTTCCTTCTTAGGGAGTGATTTGCTAGGTAATGATTCTATAGTACAGTATGCTGCTAGTCTCACCGTTTCCTCACAGGCGAGAGAGACAGACGATGCGCGGAGAAAGTAGTTTGCTGAAGTATGGTTCCAAGATCCGGTTGTCGTTCCATCTTTTCCTCTCTTTGAATCTCCCGACAAGTTCTCATCTTTCTCTCCTCCTATTTTCTGTTTCCAATTTTCTGCATTTCATAGCCTCAGCCAGGTTGTTATAATTAAAAACGTCTCCATCGAGTGACCTCATCTCTTTGCCTTCCCGCGTTTGGCCCGGCTTGCCAGATGCGACACTCGCACACACCACCACCACCACCACCAGCCTGTAGCTTGCATGGTGGCGATATTGCCTGAGCCTATGTGATCGCTGCACACAGTTGCCTGTACCTTATCTACCTCTGCCCGTCATGCCGTCTGCGTTTGTCAAGCTCCCGTATCGTTCCTCTGAATCCGATACACAGAGCTTTACTCCCCCGATTCGCCCTAAGTTTAACCACCAGAACACCCAAGACCGACTGCGTGAGGGGTGCGGCCGAATACCTCCGTTGCCCATGATCAATAATATCAGAAAAGATCGGAAGTCTGTCTTCAAGGAGGTCGGGCTCGGCGAGAACCCCATCGAGGGTGACACCGCATATCACGAGAAGCGGCACTCCGAGAGGGAGTTCGGGGAACTCACTGGACTAGCTCCAATCGACACGAGCGCCCACAGGAGAGAGCCGACTGCTGCAGAAAGGACCGGCGGTGACTCTTCACCACAAGACGAGAAGGGCTCGCCTCAGTCGCCTACGTCGGCGACATCAGGCAAGCAGCCGTGGTATGTCAAGCTAGCGACGGCAAGGAGGCCAAAAGTAAGAAGTGTTTCTAGCGCACCTCCCGCGACGGTCTCGAGCATACAGCGGTTCACGATGCTCGCCCTGCTCATCGCTGTCGTGCTACCCGGGTTCAGCTGGATCAACGGCAGGGAAAAGATTGGCGCAGACGCAGGTGTCATAAGAAAGCGAGACAACAGCCCGACAGATGTTTGCACAAGATGGGCTCATCAAAGTAAGTTCTTGTCGTTCCGATGTGGCTTGATGGGAAACGAGCATCTTATTAATATCACTTACAGCTGCCTTACTTAATGGAACCCTTTACATGTATGGTGGTCAAGCAAAGACATCTAGCGACCAAACAACAAATACATGGAGTATGTGTCCTAACATTTTCATGAAACTGTCAACTAACTTCTAGTAGACAATGACTTCTTGACACTAGACCTCACGAAGAACTGGGGCACAAGTTCACCTGCGCTGAAAGGCTTACCCAGGCCAGATGGTCCACCTGCTGTCTCGCTCGGTTATCTATGGAACGACTACAACAACTTGTTCCTCTATGGCGGCGAGTACGCCGACAATCCATTCACCGAGCCAGGCCCCTCCTCAACTTGGCGGTATTCGATCAGCTCTGGCAATTGGACCGAATTCACCAACCCGCAGACGTCTGCTGGAAATGCTTCCGACGGAGGTAGCCAGCCCGTGCAAAGAGCTGCCGAGGGCGCCGGTCTCTCCGTACCGGAGCTTGGGCAAAGCTGGTATTTCGGCGGACACCTGGATCTTTCGACAACACAAGGCTGGAGCAATCAGATTGCAAGAGTCTACCTCAAGAGCTTGCTCGAATTCACTCATCCGGGTTATACCAACGACGGAGTGTACTCTCTTGCTTCGGGAAGCGGCGCACCCGAGAGTGGCGTCTACAGGAACATTACACAAGGTGGCCTCCAGACCGAGACCGTCTTCAGCGAGCGAGCCGATGGTGTGCTGGTATTCGTTCCGGGATGGGGAAAATCAGGCGTGTTAATTGGTTTTGGCGGCGGCTCTGAGCCGAACAATTTTGTGGACGATATGTCGACTCTTGATGTCTATGACATTGCAAGCTCGGTGTGGTACCACCAGAAGACGACCGGCACCGCTCCAGGAAAGCGAGTCAATCCCTGCGCCGTGGTTGCCTCCGCCCCTGATGCATCGAGCTTCCAAATATATCTGTTTGGTGGTCAGAATTTACAACCATATGTAAGTCTTCCAACCCAGAACCATTGAGCTCTGACCAACAATCTGCCCAGAAAGAGCAAACTCAATATGATGACATGTATATCCTCTCTATTCCGGCGTTTACATGGGTTGGCCCTATACAGCAAAATTCCGACAACAAGCCAGCTGCTCGCGCCGGGCACACGTGCAATCTTCGTGACGGCCAGATGGTGGTTGTTGGAGGCTATGTTGGCACTGAAATTCCCTGCGACAGTCCAGGTATTTATGTGTTCAACGCATCCAGTCTCGAGTGGACCAGCTCTTTTAAAGCCTTGGCACCCAAAGCCGACTACTCACCTGAAAATTCCGTTCTAGGAGCCAGCTATGGATATACTGTCCCGGAGGAGGTCGTCTCCGTGATAGGCGGCGGACCGAGTGGAAGCGCAACAGTAACTGCGCCATCACAGTCTCCGACCGGCGGTCCTTTCGCAACGGGCAAGCCGCCCGTGTTCACGATCACTGCGTCTGGTGCTACGGCAACTGTCACAGCTCCGGGAGCGACCAACAATGTTGGGAGTGGTGGTGGTGGTGGTGGAGGAAGTGGAGACGGAGGCGGAGGGGGCACCGAAGATACGACGTCCGGCTCCGACGAGCCTAGTGCTGGACTGATAGCCGCCGCCGTGATCGCTTCTCTCGCCGGTGTGCTCGCCGGCTATCTAGGCTACTGCGCCTGGCTCTACCGACGCCAGGTGCGCGCGTACAAGACACATCTGGCCGTCGCGAACCGGTACAGCACAGCGGGCGCATCGCACGGCTCGTTCGGCCCGCTTGGCGCGCTGTTCGGGCGCAAGGGCTCCAAGGAGTCGCGCAACGGCGAGAAGCGCGGCGCCGCGGCCAAGCAGCCGCTCTACGGCGACGAGAAGCGCGGCTGGTTCGGGCACAGCCACAACGACAGCTCGAGCACGGCCGACTCGTTCACGTGGGTGGGCCGCGAGCAGCTCGACCACCTCAAGCCGTGGAGCAGTGACGAGCCGACGCCCGGCACGGAGGCCAGCAGCTCCGGGACGCGGCCGAGCCCGTACCGCAGCAGCGACGATCGCAGAGGCACGTACGGCTTCGCTGGTGCGGCGGCGGCGGCCGGCGGGCGCACGCGGCCGAGGCGGAGCTATAGTCCCAGTGGAGGCAGCACGAGCTCGACGGAGGGCCTGCTCGATGGCCAGGAGCTGAGCTTCTTCAGCGTGGTGATGGGCCCGCGGAGGGCGCTGAGGGTTGTGAATGGCCTCGAAGACGGGGAGCACGGAGAGCATGCGGAGCATGAGCAAAACTGAGAGCGATCTCCGGCAAGGAAAATAAATGTAATTGTTAGAGGATAATGGCAACATCCTTGGATGGGGTGTACGGGGTTTCGGGCTTATGCGTTACGATTTGATGTCTCCCGGCCTGCTGCTGGAGGGAGAGTTTTGAGCTTTAGCATGCTTTCGATGGATACCCTGTCATTTTTGTAAACGACCAGTGAAGATATTGGATGCGCTTCATATGTATATGAATTGAATACTTGATTAGTGTACAATTATCCTCAATAAGTTCATAATCTGAAAGGCGTGAACGATTGAGTGTCATATCATTTATATTCAATACTGAGTGACTATTTCACAGCTAATAGATCCAGCATGCTACAATTATATCTAGCTATGATAGACAATTGCCTCGGAGGCTACGATGATCTCGCTTATTGTTTTGCGACGATCTCGACCGTAAGTCTGCAAATAGGTTGACACCGCACATAGTGTTCACTGCATGAATCTGCAGATTCCCCCGAGCGCCGTCTCCGCGGCGCCATCAACTTCTGTCAACTATGCTATGATATGTAGAAGGCATCTTGCTAAGTGTCGATGGGTTGGACTGTACTAGGCTCGAATGCCATGCACTTTCAACCTACTGCAAAGACTGAGTTGAATTCCGGTGAGTCACGGCCGAAATACCCTCCTAGGTTGGTCCTTAAAACATCGAGTATCCACTGCGCCTCCTCAGCTTGACCTTTCTGAGTTAAATGCTGAACCGTATCGAGGCCCATCGATGTGAGTCTTAACGCAAATGTTGAGGGCCTACTCCTCGGCGGATCTAGCGTGGAGGACGATTGAGATGCCTCCGCCTTGGATGATATCTTCTTCCAGAGATTCTCATTTTGTAGAAACTTAACTGCCTGCGTGTGGCTTGGGTTCGTGGGGTGATGTAGATCCAGATGTGCCCGGTCGATTTGCAGGGGACGTTGGAGGTGCTGGCCGATGGCTACAAAGGCATCGAATAACGGAGCAGATGGACTGGATCGCTTCCATGCTTGGACGGTTGACAACCATGACAAGTGACGCCATGCCTGCAGGAAATTTGCCCCAAATGCAGGTGTGGATTTAAACATGTCTTCGCCCCGAAGAATAGACGCATAGGCGTCATTCAAATTCCCAGCATCCATGATCTTAGCCCCGACAAGACTGTCGAGAACGAAAGAGGCAGCGGTATGACTTCCGTGCTGCTTGAGATGGACCTGCGGGCCTCCACCTTGCATGAGTCTGTCTAGCCACCCCCAGGCTACCTCATCCAAGCCCTCGGCCACCATAAACTTGAGGAGTGTGCTTGTTAGACCGGCGTTCTCGACAAAAGACAAATCTCGCTCGAGACCCGAGGCTCGTAGCCACTGAACAACCCGTAGTGCAGCACCGGACGCAGCCATAGCTTCTGTTATCGATAGGGTGGAGGATTGGATGATCTCCCGCTTCTTGGCCTGCAGACAACCTGCTGCCCTTCGAGGGGTCATCAATCCCTTGGCCACGGCTTCGTCAAACACGTCCATTGGATCTCTCTCGTTACTTATCCGGCCGGGGGCTTGTTGTGTGGTTCGGTCATAGCTGAATAGAGGGTTAGACAAGATGGCCCGAACGTGGCGATCTGTAGGCCGTCGATGGGCATCGTTGGAGGAGGCGGTTGGGGCATTGCTCAAGACGGAGCTGACGGCACCGCTCAGTCCGTCATCAGGTAGCCAGCCATGCTCTCGGTCAAGGTTCTTGCGGAATGAGGAAGTGAGGGCATTGAGAAGCTGCTGAGCCTCGCGTTGATTGAGAGGAAGTGGTTGATGAATTGGTGGGAGCATCCCCTTGAGGGAGCTCAATGCTTTGGTACTAAACATGATGTTGTGACACCATCAAGAAACCAGAAGTGATTGGATGAAAGATGCGAGGTTTTGAGGCTGTGAAGCAAGTATGCAAGCACTGCTACCTCCAGGCAGGCGTAGCTTGCTGATTGCTTGTGGTGGATAAGACAGGGCGTTGGTCATCATCTGATGCTTCGTGATGCATCTCCACCTTCGAGTGGGAGCTGGCGCCATACTCACGTGACTCAGGTTTAGTCTCTGGCAATCTTTTTGGAAAGATGCATTCAACGCTAAGCCGTTTACGGTAGCGAGAGCTGGGGCGATGAGGTGCCTGCCCTGAGCTGACGTAGCTTGCCAATTGCTTGCCTGGGAAAAGAGGTTCTTGCTCCTCAGGCTTCACTTTTGCTCTTTGATGCTGCTGCTGCTTCCCGCCGCTTGCTCCATCGTGCTTTCCTTCCATGGCTCCATTGTATGACTGACTGGTCTTTGTAGTATTTGCCGTCTCTACCTAACTACCTAGCAATCTTAGTACCTAATCCTGAAGAGCTTCCGAGGCTTGTAAGGGTTTTCATTCTACCTATGTAGGTCGAAATTACTAAGGTTTTCCAGCAGCTTTTAGCTTCTCAGTCATATTGATGTTTGCTTTTCCCCCTTCTGAATTATAAGAAGCAACTTATCGTCTCAATAAGCGAAGCCGCCAGGACCATAGTTGGCAGAGCTGGGGTTATGTCCGTAGTATGTGTGTGTGTTTGTGTGTTTCGAAGGGTATATCTCGAGCGGTCTTGTTCTCTGGTACTCCTTCACACAACAAGCAATCGATGCATTTTACCTTTACCCACTGCAAGCTCAGCTGGCAAGCCTGAATGCAGCGAGCGCCCTAGCAACCCAGCAAAAACCTTCCTGGGAATTTAGCACCATCCAGAAGGCAGTCTAGCAGCAGCTGGCTCCACCCGGATGCCCACAGGTGTGGCTGCTACCTTGTCGTAGGGGGGCACCTTGGGTTGCCCTGTGGCCCTGGTGCTGTGGGCACTAGCAACTGGACGGGCAAGCTGCATACAAAAGTCACCCGTGGAGGTCACCTGGCTGTTAGGGTGGGTGGCTGACCCTGCGCCTCACCCTCTGCTCTGGTCTGCGCTGCGCTGCTTGGCGCCCCCAAAATCGTCCCCGGCCGAAAACTCTCCCTTCTGGCAACAACACCACCACTCCTTCATCTCTCCTTCCCTTTTCCAGACCTGACATCCTCTGCAATTCAAACCACCAAACACCAAGCGATTCGGGAAAACGGCCATCTCCCCCTTCGGCTTTCGGATCACTCTTGCAGGTGATCTCCGATCCCGCCATCCTCCCCATCCCATCTCGTCTTCACCTCCGCCTTACTGCTGGTGGTTGGCCCGCTGAATCGAGATCCTGGCAGACGAGACCACACGCACGAGCGCACAATTCAGCTCTGTAACCTCCACCTCCACCTCCACCTCACAACACATTCATCTCAGCAATGTCTGAGGTCACATCCAGACCAGCTGCGACGCGCGGCCGCGGTGTCGGCCGGGGCGGTCGCGGCGGTTTCTCCAGCCGCGGTGGTGCGCGCGGTGCCTCTAGAACCACTACGAATGGCGACTCCAAGCACGAACCCGACTCTCTTCCCACGCTCGAGGATGAGGGCGAGATTGGCGATCTGAAGAAGCTCTACGGCTCAAAGACCGGTCTCATCAAGGAGATGTTCCCCGATTGGTCTGACGTCGACATCCTCTTTGCTCTTCGAGAGACCGATGGCGACGAGAATCTGACAGTCACGCGCATTGCTGAAGGTAAGCTCCCCTCAGCCTTCTCAGCCTTGTCTTCCACCATTTCGCACAACAGTTTTCATTCCCCCCAACTCAATTGCTCGAGCTTTAGTTGCCTTCAATTGATATGACGAGTCCCTTTTTTGCTAACCTAGCTCTTCTGCTCCAGGCACCATCTCACAGTGGGGCGAAGTCTCCAAGCAAAAGAAGGACCGCTCGAAGTCTAAGGCAAAGGATACATTCACCACTACTACTGGCACTGATGCTTCGTCCACTGCGAATACTAGACACACTCGAGGCGGTCGTTCGGAGGGTGGCCGTGGCCGCGGTAGAGCCACTGAACGAGGCGGCCGTGCTGCTCGGGGCAGGTCCTCGGCTGCTACCACGAATGGACACAAACCCAAGGATGCGCAGCAGCTCTCCGTTCCTACCGAAGATGCCTGGGATACCACGAAGACCTCTGAAGATACTGCATGGGATACTACCGGCACTGAGGCAGCTGCCGCCGCCGCTGCCGCACCAGCTGCTACTACCACAGCACAGAAACCGAGCGTCATTCCCGAAGGCACCCAGAAGACGTGGGCAAGCATGCTCAGAGCGTCCACCGTACCTAAGCCAGCTCCCAAGCCCAAAGAGGCTCCTGCTCCGAAGCCTGAGCCTCCCATCGAACCCTTGCCGCCTGCCGAACTTGCAGCTACTGAGCCTGAGCCTCAGCACGATGCTCCAGTAGAGTTGTCCGCCGAGCCAGAGAAGCCAAGCCCGGCCGAGCTTCCTGCCGTTGTTGTCCCCGAAATTGCTTTGATGCCTTCAAAGGATCAATTGACCGAGACCAATCTCGAGCAAGTCGTGGACGAATCCAATCCCCCGGATACCGAGACAGCTAGAAGCGAAGCCGCGGATTCTTGGGACCCTCGAGCCGCTGCTGTCAGCGCGACTGCCACTCCCCTCTCTGCTTCCCAGCAGCATCACCAACAGGCTAAGGCCCCGACAAGCGGATTTGCTGCGACTGCCCTCAAGGCGACTGAGCGTGGTCCTTCGCGCACTCCCAGCTATCAGCGACGAATTCTTGACCAGGAGGAGCCTGTGCGCATGCCTGGGAACAGAGAGGTGGACCGCGCAGCTGTTCAGTTCGGCGCATTCAGCCTTAACGGCCTCGACGACGATATTGATGGAGATCGCGAGGAGCCCGAGACACGAGCTCAGCCTCCCGTCGATTCCCCTGTCGCTCATCCCCGTACCTCCCTACCCCCCGTTCCGCAGCCCGCTGCTGTCCCCGAGGCTTTCTCCACCCCCAAGCCATCTACATCCCTTCCTCCAGCCGCAGGACCAACTGGTATTGTCATCCCTCATTTCCTCTACAACAAGTACGGTTTCCCGACTGACAACCCTTCAGCTGCCCCTACTGCACCGGCGGCACAGCAACCCACCTCTGCTCAAGGTACATCTCCCGATTTATTTTTTCTTGACACCTCTATCACTCGCATCGGCAACAGAGTACTGACACGCATACCTGCACCAGCCCCACAGCCCCCTACCCAACCGTCCTCCCAGCAGTTTGGTCGTTTCGGCCAGAGCACTGCTCAGGAGCCGTCGTCCTTCTCTCAGAAGCCCTTCGACACATACAACCAACAGGCGAACCCGCCTTCTGCCCCTTCGCAGTATGATGGCTTCCCTAGCCAACAGCAATCTCAGCCTCAGGGCCAACAGGCGGGCGGCGCTTTCAGCTCCGCTCCAACCGAATATTCCTCTTACTACACAGCTGACCCACAAAGCCGTGGCCAGTTCAACTACTACAATCAGCAGTACGGCCAGCAGCAATCCGGTCAAGGTCAGCAGGAAGGCGGTCTACCCTCTCAACAGCGATCTTTCAGCGGATACGGGGGACCGCAGAATGACATTTCCAGCCAGTATCCGCAGAGTGCTAACCAGTCGCGATTTGGTGCTGGATCTACTACGGATCTCCAGACCAGCGGCAACACTACACCTAATCCATCCGCCGCCGGTCAGCAGACTGGTCAGAATAGCCAGTCACAGTCGCACGGAGGACAGCAGCAACATGGTGGCCAATATCCATACACTCATCCCTACTACTCTAGCCCGTATTATGCTGCTTATATGAACCAGCAGTATGGTGGATACGGGCAGGGAGGTTTTGGTGGTCCTTATGGCAAGGGAGGTGTGTATGGACAACCTCAGCAATATGGAATGTCACCGCAGGGTCCATATGACCACAGCTCTTCGCCCGCCACCGGCTATGGCCAGTCATCGCTTCACCGTGCAGACAGTGGCCTCGGATCGGGCCTTGGAGATTATGGTCGTGCAGGCTCTGCTCAGTCCGGCAGTCAACCTGGTCTTGGTGGCAGCGGATTCGGTGGCATCAACGACACCTTCGGCCGCGGCGCCTCATCTTATGGATCACAGAGCGGACAACCGTTCAATGCAGCCGGCTCCCAACCAGGTGCTGGTGCTCCATCCGCCAATGATGACCTGAAGCCCTTTGGCGAGTCTAAGACCGCAGGTGGGCCCAGCCCTTCCCTAGGCGGTGCTCGTCCCGGGTCTGCAACCAACAACAACCCATCTCAGTCCGGACTTCCACCTCCGCAGTCAAGTCAGCAGGGCGGCATGGGAGGATATGGCGGCTACCCAAGCCATTTGCAGGGTGGTCTGCACGGTAATCAGTCCGGCTCAGGCGGATATGGAATGGGCGGAGGCGCTGGCCAGGGTCACCAGAACCAGCCTTATGGCGGATATGGCGGCGGCGGCCAAGGCTTCGGCGGTGGTAGCTACTATGGTGGCAACCAGCCTCGTGGATGGGGTGGCAACTATCATTAGGAGGGTAGTTCTGGCAACCCTTCTAGGAACAAGTCGAGATTCAAAAAGTGAGATCTGGCTTGCCGCGAATGGCTATTATTTCTCGGAGCTCAAGACTAGATTCTCGAGGTGTTCCGTACGGAGATTATCCAACACACTGGATCTTTTTTCCCTACTCTAAACTGTATGTGTACGATTTTCTGCGGATGGCGGCTCAGGGCAAAACCAACGGAAAAGAAACTACTCATTGAATTGTATGTGTGTTTACTTACAAGGGGACATTGTGTTATCGCTTTCATTACGATCGTTCTGCGCCGCTCCTGCTCCGGACTTGTGCAGTCGGTCAGGGTAAGGAAGGGGTTGCTTGGATCAGATCATGGCTGACTCGGGCTGCGACGTGAATAAGGGGCAAGAATGAGATCCGATGCGCTTCCGCGATCGACGAAGAATGAGAAGCATTTTCTCGCTGCTTACTGCCTCCTCTTTATGTGAGATGAATGTATTTGCTTAATGGGCCATGTGGCGGCTTCTCTAAATGCAGCCCTGTCATACACGTAGCTGCACGACTCTTGCTTAGAATCTCTGGACCCAGTTGCCGGGCTCAGCAATGGTTGCATTAACCCAAGCACGCTTAACATTGGTGTTGTAGCCACCGCAGTAGTCCGTTGTAATGCAGACATTCCTCCCACAGCAGCTGCCCACCACGCAAACACTTCCCAGGGGGCAGTCTGTGCTAGTGCCGCAGTCTGCGAGCCCGTCACAAGGCGTGTCGCCGTTGACGCAGAAGCCATCGCCGCCGGCAATAGAGGCACAGACACAGGACCCTCCTGGACCGCACGACCCGAATGAGCCGCATACACTGCCGGCACATGAATTAAAGGCGCACGCCCCGTTCTTGCATGATCCCGATGGGCACTGTGCGAAAGGTTGCATGTTAGTGATATGGTCTTCGGGTCATGGTGAACCGATGTGAGCTTACATGGAAATAGCATGATCCGCAATTATCGACATCGGTCTTCGTGTCCACACATTTGTCACCACACGCGGTCAGAGAGGCATCGTCACACTTGCAGTCACACAGCTCCTTCGTTGCTTCCGCATAGGCGTCGTCTCCGAAGAAGCGCACTGCAAGATAATAGGTGGTGGCTACGCCGTTGCACCCGAGATAGAGCAGCGGGCTGACGATGAAGGGAAGACACTCCTGAAGCATGCAGCCGTAAAAGTCGTTGTTGCATGTCGTGAAGTCCTCGGAGCAGGTTCCGTAGCATATATCATGTCCGTCGCAGCAGGTGCCAAAGGTGAAGTCTGGGACCTTGATCCCGTCCTTGGCTCCGCAACCATTGGCAGTAGGGGTGAGACCGTTCGACACGGCAGTCTGTCCGGCTGGGCAGCGCTCACCGGGTGGCGGTTGAGAAATGTTTTCCGGAATTACATAGAAGCCCTCCGGGACTGGTATGTCACGCTTTGAGGAGGCAGGAGCTGCGGTACTCGCGACAATTCTCTGGTCATCAGTGACGGTGAAGTGGAATTCCAGCCCGTTCACGATGCCCGCTTGCAACCGACCCTTGCAGGTGAAGGAAAAGACAGAAGTAACAAATTTGCCTTCATCGCTATCGGCATATGTTTGGCCATTGGAACTGCGTACTATTAGACTAGGTATTTTGATTTAACACTTTGCTTTGAGACTTGCCTTGTAGTTGTGAATCCTACCTTGCCGGACTCATAGATTGCAAGATAGTAGGTTACATCGCCCTCTTGCAACGTGAGATCATAGACACTGGGCATATTAGTTGCATCCTGCCTCAAGGTAGACCTTGACTGGCACTTACCTTGCTGTTGCTCCAGCAGGCTTGACAAGATTGTATCGTACGGGAACCCATGGATCAGATACCTCTTGAACGACCATCGCAAGACTTCCATTCTTGATGATTGGAAGACCAGTATTGGGATCCAATAGCTCAAATGCATCTTGAGACTCTGGATCGTAGACACATTTCTCGTATGAGGTGGGAACATTAGGAGTATATGTAGTACCCGGCGGCAGGGTGGCGGTTACGGTCGACACGACAGTTTCAGTCTATGTCATATTCAATTAGCTATCTGAAGACTTCAGTATGTTAAGAGAGGGGTTATTACTGGAGTCACAGTGACAGTCTGTCCTGTGATACCCCAGCACGAGCAAGCACTGGAGTATCGACTAGCATCGGAGCAAGCGGATGCATACCAGGGAATCGACGCTGCTCTCTTGGCTGGGCTTCCGGACGGCAGATCCTCGCCTGCAGCGACGGTGACGGTCGAAGTAATGGAGCTAATTCCAGTCAGCCTCAGCACGGTGTTTCTTTGACTCGAGTCACAATGAGGTATTGTGCTTACACTCCTGGAGCAGTAATTGTCTGAACCATGAAACTCGTGCAATCAGCCTGTGCACTTGTCACAAAGGTCTCTCCACGACGAGATCCTGTCACTGCTCTAGCACAGTTGTCGTTACTACAGCCAGCAGCTGCCACTGTCGAAGACAGTAATCCGGCTAACAGATATGCATACGTGTTGAGGACGTGAAAGCGCATGATGAAGGCTTTTGGAATGACCATAAGTAGCGATCCCACTTCCTCTGCTAGAGTAGATAATAATTCTAGTTCCGTTCTCATTGAATGAGAAACTGGACTCCTCTTATACCAGGACCTGTCATTCAGCGAGGAGACCGAGCATCTCTTGGTAGAGCCATATAGGATTCACACAAAAGCATGGTGTGTTACAAAAGAAAGCCTTATGAAGTGCTTAGCGATCAGCTGGTCTATCGTAGGCGTTGCTAGTGGTCGCAAGAGCCTTTAGTATATTGCTGTCTAGTCCTAATTAATGACTCTGTGGCTTCCGGAGCGCCCAGTGTAGGACAAGACGTTAGATCAGGCAGTTTCGTTGACGCTCAACGCCTAAGCGTAGTTCACGTCCAGTTCATTGCGAGTTCAGCTTGGTCTTGATCCCATCTGAGCTTAGATTAATATGCACTACCAAGCCAGAACGATTTGACAGTTCCTAGTCTCGAAGCAGTCAAGCTACCCCAGCATTCAGGTCATTAAAGTAGGATAGTTCGAGTATCTGTACAAACCCCTGAAATTTGCAGAGCTTTTCTGCGGCTGAAAGAGGCTGGACTAACATTTGGGCTGTGTAACTCTAACGCTTCCACGTTTTCAATAGTCGGGGCGGACGCTTCGGTTGCAGTTGCGGCTGACAGTCTTGGCACCACTTACAAGGGCCAAACTATTGCATTTGGCACGTCACCGAGTCCGAGGCACAGTCGCCAAGTTACCTAATCCACTCGTCTAAGTTGGATCTGAGGTTTGGAGGCAGCCGACGAGTGGCCGCATGCTGGCTTGTATAAGATCAAGTCGACAGCAAATGGCGCATCTATCTGTATATTGGCTGGTGAGGCATCGCTGTCTGCCACGATCTTCAAGCAACTACGTTGGCAAAGTCTTCACGTCAACGAAAGAGGTATGGTATTGGGCCTCAAAAGCAGATGTATATATCACTACTCCTCGGCTAACACTGCTGACCCAAAGTAGTTAAAATTATGACACTCCTGCTTCTCAAATAGTGTAAATAAATCTTGGGCTTTCGTCTCCTAGCGCATCAATCTCAGCATCAGTCATTCCAGTGATCTTGTAATCCTCTTTGCCCGCTCTACGTCGTCTGTTGACATGATTGAGATAGATTGACATGAAACTATATATGACAATGCCATAGCCGAGCAAGGCAATAGACACGGAGTAGCCCATTATGTATCGCGGGGCATCTGATGTTGGATAGAGCTAAGTAGAGCCCGTTAGCGTTCATACTCAAAATACCTTTAAGTGGTGAAGAGTGTCCTACAAATGGTGACACGATACCGGAGCAATTGCACACGGTTATCTGGATTGCGGATGCAGTAGTTCGTTTGCCATATCGTGGATTATTGGAAGGTAACCATGCCAGAGGTATCCCTACGGCTACAAACAACCCGACGGCTATTAGATAGGTCGCAAAATAATGGACCGCCGGGCTTGTTTCTGATATAGAGATTCCGTAGCCTATGATGCAAACGGAGGCGGCAATAACTTGATAAAGGCCTCTTTGTTGATGAGTGTCTGATAGTCGTGCCACTAGAAGATAGCTTATTGCTCCTAATATATAACACGGCACTGTCAAGGCCTGTGCTTGTGGTGATGTCCACTTTCCGAGTCCTATTATTTTTTTAGAGACTGCCATGAATAGATCAAGTCGCTGGAATATTACCTTTGATAATTGACGGCAGAAAGATAGAATAGCTGTAGAGCATCGAATTGACACCAAATTGTCCGGCTGCAAAGAGCCAGGTCTTCCAGTCTTTAGCTGCAAGGATAGCATCCTTTTTGTCGAAGTCCTCGTGGAAGCCAGTCTGAGCCTGGAGTCTCGCGACAAGCAGTCGCCTCTCGTCCTCTTCTAAATACCATGCAGAAGCAGGTTCGTCGGCAAGAAGAAACCAGATAGCCACCCCAAATAAGACGGTCGGGATCCCTTGAGTGAAAAATTAGCCTTCACTCGTAAAGAGAAAGCAAAAAAGAGCTATTGTCTTACCTTCGATGATGAAAACCCATCTCCAACCTGATAGCCCAGCAACACCGTCCATGTAACTTATTCCATACGCAAGAAGACCCCCACATGCACCTGCTAGAGCGGAGCTGACGAAAAGGTACCCAATTCTTAACGCCAACTCTTTTTTTGTGTAAAAGAGAGTAAGGTAAACAGTGAGGCCAGGAAAAAGGCCTCCTTCTAAGAGTCCAAGCAAGAGACGGCAGGCGATCAAGCCTCCGAAGCTTTGCACGATTCCCGTCAATGTTGACACAATCCCCCAGCTAACGGTGATTACAGCCAACCATTTCGAGGGTGTGAACTTCTTGAGGACTAGATTGCTCGGGACTTCGACCAGGACGTAGGTAACGAACAACAGTGACACCGCTATCTGATACTGGTTTCCTTGTAGATTGAGGTCCTTTTCCATTCCAAAGAGGCGCGCATTTCCGATATTGGTACGATCCAAGAAACACAACAAGTACGTTATCATGACCATGGGAACAGTAAACCTGTCAATCTTGCGGACCAGTCTTTTAGCTGCTTGCTCATCAATCGAGGGAGCCTCGCCTGCCATTGATGCTCGTTCTTCGACTTCGGTCTCAGGCTTTCCGATAGACATCTTTTCAGGCTTCTTTCGTCTAACTCGTCCGATGGATTGTTCGAGGTCTGTGATTATCTGCAAAAGTTTGGCTAGGAAAGATTCAGTGATGAAATATCCCGTTTAGTATACTGTTTTTAATGAGATCATCAGAAGAAGCAGACGCGGTCTAGGTCGATCGGGGAATCGTTCCTTTATGCCTCTACGCCATAATAAAAGAAGTTAGGGCTGTGGTTGAGTTACCCGGAATCCCGAGTAACAGTAGATTGGCACCAGCTTTGCCAAGGTCGTGCCTCGAGGTCGGCCAAGATTCACTACCGGGACAAGAGGCAATGATGTTACCCTATTGGCATAAGTCTGGATGATTTCTCCGCATGAACAAACCCCGCGGGGCCCCGCAGGTAGTGAAAGCTCTGAATGTCGACTTGGGTTGATTACTTGCCAGGACGATATCTCGGTGAGCGGGTTGATCGGGCGTGGCGAGGACTCGCCGACGGTCGACGGGTGAGGTGCGGGCCCCACTTACTCAAGCCACTGTCTTAGGGGCTTGGTCTAGATCGCTGATATTTGCAGTGATATACCGGGCAAGTCATTTCCATGAGTCATGGCCTCAATACAAGGGCAGTGGTAGTTATCCTGTGATTGTAACAGAAGAAAGTCTGGCAAAAGTTGTGAACCGCCTCCTATGCACTAGCCATTTGTAGAGATGCAATGGCGTTCTTATACATGTGTTCAAGGATTGTTACACAACATTGTTCATTACAATTGCAACAAAACAGTTTTAGGGCAGGAGATGAGAGCATGGCGTCACATTTAGAAGGATGAAAGGCTTGCCATCCAAGATTGTCATTGTACAAATATTGGTAATGGATAAGATCGTCTTTACTATACAAGAACCTCATAGCTTCGCCTGTCCCTGTTTCGACATAAACCAGTCAACGTACTTATCTTGAAACGTCTTCGTGATTCCCGTTTCGGGATGGAAGGGCTCTCGTCCTCCATTGAAGTATTTGGCCAACACCGTTTCTGCATGGCCTTCGGCATCATAACCATAGACATCTAGTACGGTCTGCGGATCGCCGTACAAATTGCTGCTGCGAACATAATACTTGCCTTCCAGCTCAGAAGCCATTGCCTGATCACGGGCGGCTTGCTCCGGACCATCAGGTAAATGCCAGATGGCACCATTTAGAAAAGAGACTTGTTGTTTCGCATATGCCTTCGGCATACGCTCTTCTTCATATATCCTCACGGCCTCGTCAAGTCGCATCCTTCCTTGAACGACGGGCGCAATGCATTTACCAAGGAAAGCACCGTCTTCCATAGAGGTGGCGGCTCCTTGCGCCATGTGATTGACCATGGAATGAGCAGCATCTCCCATGAGAACCACATTCTTACGCGGAGACGACCATGACTTCATTGGCCCAGTCACCATAAGAGGCCATCGAGACTGAAGACTTCTGTCAGCAGAAAGGACTACAATATCAATCGTCTTCGACGGGTATGACATACCGTATTGTCGATCATGTCAACAATTCTCTTGATGCGGGGATCAAAGTCTTTGTATTCGTTGTGTAGCTCCTCGATTGGAACGTCTTGTTCAGTGGCTCGTAACTTCTGCGGGCGGTGGTGTGAGAGGACAAGATTGAAAAGCTTGCCAGCGCTAATTGGATAAGTGATGATATACGCATTCTCAGCCATCCAGACTTCCATAGTGAGCTTTTCAATGAGTTCTTTTGCAACAGGGTCCTTTCGAATCTGTTCATAGGGAACCAGAGCGCGATATGCGCAGTTTGTAGTTGGAGGTTCCGGTGCGACGTCAGGGAATAAAGTCTTCCTAGTAACACTGTTGATGCCATCGGCACCTATCAAGAAGTCAAACGCGTGCTTGGCACCTTTGCGTGTCTCAACGGTGACCTCTTGCGATTCTTGATACTCAAGACGGGTGACCGCCGAGTCAATTAGAATCTGTGCCCCAAGCCGCCTTGCGACTGTAGCTAACCCCTCGTGTAAATGCGCCCGGTGAACAACCCACCACGGTCTACCTAGAGACTCTTCGAGAGTTGCGATCTTGGTATAGCCTACACGTGTTCCATCTTTTCGGCGCATGTTCAGCTCTTCAAATTGGACGAGATTCTCGCCAATCTCCTTATCGACTCCCCATCTTTGAAGAAGTACAGAGACATTAGGTGTCATCTGAATACCTGCACCAATCTATAACCACCTAATTAGACATTCATCGCTTTCTCATCCATGCAACAGTGACTACATACCTCCCCAAGTGCCTCTGCCGCCTCTAGTACTGTGACTTCGGCACCAGACCGCTTTAACGCAATAGCCGCAGCCAAGCCGCCAATGCCTGCACCTACAATGCCGATACGGAAACCGCGGTTGCCCAATGACCCCTTGTCGTATTAATATTATAGATTGCCATACGCAGAGGCACACTTACCATTGTGTGTTGTATTTCTAGAAGGGTTTGCTCCGAAAATTGAAGGCAATCTCAGTCAATAACGCACTGACTTGATCTCAAGTCAACCATCTACAGAGAACAGTTTAATCTCGGAGTGCTCATTCTATTTTATTTACAAAAGACCAAGAATGTTCGCGGCAAGGGTATCGTGGGGCGGGGATGTCGGCAACACATCGGGGAGTTAGGGTACGTCGAAACTTTTAGGTTTCAAGCCACCATCGATAATGATGACGATCACCTAGTCGCTCCATGCGTACCCAGATCATAGAAGCGGGGATCACATGAGGTCCAAGTATTTCAAGAACGTTGCAATCATAATCATCCTGGAGACACGCTATCTCCACCAGTACTGACTCTTATCCTGTCAAGTTAGGCAGCGCGTAGTGTCAGCTCACAAAGACGTCAAAATGACTGGACTTACAAAAACACTTTCAGTGCCTCATTTAGGAGGGATTTATGTTGGGTATCGACTGTCACGAGAATCCCTGGACAAAAGCCTTCCCACTCTCATCCTGTTCAACCCATTTACGACAACTGCAGACTACTATATCCCAGAGTTCAAAAATGAATCCTTAACGCAAGCAGCCAATCTTATAGCAGTCGAGCTACTCGGCCATGGGGCCACTCAGACCAAGACAGAACAATTCACCTACTGGGACTCAGCTATAATGACTATTCAGCTACTGGATGCTTTGGGCGTTGACAAATTCTTTGTGCTTGGGACATCGCAAGGCGGCTGGGTTGCTGTCAGAACGGCGCTTTTAGCACCTACGAGGGTATGATATAGAGACATCGTGAATACATACATTGTTGACAAGTAGTCAGGTTAAGGGCGTGATCCCGATCGGTTCATCTATGGACTCCGAATCTCTTAGAAGCCGCGAGTATGGATCCTGGGATGGCCCTGGAGCTTGCTCTGGCCTCGTCACCCTTGGAGGCAATCTTGCTCCTGCACCTGACTTTGAGCCTGATAGCGGCTACTATGACTTTTTGATGGAAATTGGCTATGGTGCAACTGTTGACAAGACCACCAAAGACTTCTGGTCAAAGACCATACGAGATAACTACAATGGAGATGAAGGCAAGAAGAGAATTTGCATGGCTGCTGTGGTACTTGCGAGTAGAGATGGCCTATACGAGCGTCTGCCATATGTGAAGTGTCCTGTGCTATGGCTCCAGGTACATTGAACCCCTCTCCAATTTTTAATTTTTTTATAATTTTTTTTTTTGATGTTTTTGCTTTTGGCTGATTCAACATGTAGGGCACTGGTGATGTTGTTTTTAACATAGCGCAGGCTCGGGAAGAAATCAAGTTATTCACAAATTCGGCTGATGCTAAGCTGGTGTCTTTCGAAGGAGGAGTCCACTTCCTCAGCTGGACTCACGAAAAGAAGGTTCATCAGGAGATACTCGGCTTTGTTCAGAAGTGGAAAGGCAACGAGAGGTCCGTCCTCTGAACTTGGTAAAGGGAGCGTAGCTACCCCTCCATAATTGCATGAATTGTATGTGAATGCGATATATCTAAGCTTGATGTTGGGAACAAATGCTTTCGTAAGAGATACAAACGTGTTTCTTCATACATACATACGACTGAAAAGAGACAAATACTGCATGTTATTGAAGCAGGGCAGCAGTGCCTACTGCTGACCTACACCCTCTCAAGATATCACATAGC